>NC_056741.1:1464048387-1464078505 GCF_019279795.1 Protopterus annectens | reverse complement strand
AGTTGCTGTGCTCTTACAGAGTATTTCACCTTTATGCCATTGCAACTGCCACTATGTTTCCACATATGCATGTGGTATGCCTGCTATGTGATTGCTACACATCTGCCATTCTCTGTTATTGGGGATATCTATGCCTGCTGCTGGACATGCTCTGGGATTGTGTGGACTATTACAACCCACATATGTTCCATGACAGTTAAACAACAGTATGTGTAGGGGTTATTTGCCAGCAGCAACACCATTCCCACATATTGTGCACATGTTACCAGTCCACATCACATCTGTGACCCACCATGGAACCTCATTATCTACTGTTCCGGCACTATCCTCATGTGGAACCACCTCAGGGGATGGTTTCCCCCCCATGGAGCACACACAGACATATATCTCTCACACAGTTAGGTCCAGGGTCTTGTGCATAGGGAGCTCCACAGAGGCATGGGGTATGAGCTACATCACCTAAAGCCATGCAGTACACATACACAAGGTTCGACATGCATGTTCCTCCTGTCAGCCCACAGCCCAGGCACCTTTATGACCATGTAGATGGTGTTGTGACTGTCCATGTGTGGGCATCATGTTCCCTTTGTTCCCATATGGGCGCTCAATGGCCTCCACATGCAACTACCCATCCACAATGTTTAACCACCACATGTGTCATATACCAGCCCTGTATGCTGTCTTGTTTGTCACACAACCAGACCTACATACCAATATGTGCCTAATACCTTTCACCAATATATATATCCTACCTTCTCAAACAATTGCGATGTGTTCCCAACATGGGTTACACACCACACTCCACACTCCATTTTGCAGCCATGTACTGGTGTGCAGGTATGTTTTGTATTGATGTGTGATGTCCTCTCACACATGTCATGGCAGGGGACATGTATTGACATAAATATATATATATATATATATATATATATATATATATATATATATATATGTGTGTGTGCGTATATATATATATATATATATATATATATATATATATATGTATATATATATATATATATATATATATATATATATATATATATATATATATATATATATATATATATATATATATATATATATATATATATATATATACATATGCGCATATATGTGTAGATATCATTATGTGTTGTTTATATACGTATATATATGTATAACTGTCCAGGTTCTGTAGACATACACAGCTATGAATATGTATCACACATATATGTATCTGTATATAGGGTGCATACAAACATCTGGTCCACACTCTTGTAACTCTCTTTACTTCACAGCTGAACTGTTCTGCCTTGCTGCAACACAGACAAGTGTCACATGTGAACACAGACTAACATTAGGGGGGTATATATGGTGACATAATTTAGATAAGCATATTATACTGCTATGGCAGTTGAGCATGCTACACTCTAACATGACTGTCCTGCAGGTGGTGTGGTCTCACACCCATGTGTCTATCATGGCAGTATTAATATCCACCACCAGCCATTGGCAACAGTAATTTACAGAACACAGATATCATGGGTCACATCTTTGCCATTCACTGCTGATCTGCACAGTTGACAGGTATGTTCCACTGCCCACAGGGACTGAAACTATTGTCCAGTGCAGTTGTTGAGCAGAACATCATTGCAGGAACAAGTACTGATGGCACATATAAATCCTTTCATATTATACATCCTTTTATTCTATGCCATATACTACATGCAAGTAAATGCATATCTGTTTCACATACCTGTTATGTTCTTTCCGCTGTAACACAACCCTGAGCTTTGTGACTTTTATTAACATTTTTTTTTCTTTCTGTCTTTCTCTCTCTCTCTCTCTCTCTCTCAGTCTCTCCAGTAGAGTGATTGAGCTGGTTTGAATAGATTGCAGCATGCTTTTGTTGGTATTGCACATGAACAGGTGGTGGCCTCTGCACCAGTCAGTGTCCACCAGTTGTTAATTGCATGCAGCCTGCTGTGTAGTACTTCAGATAACCACTGTCATGGCACCCCAGTACTATAAATTGCTGCCTTCTGTGGGCATTGTCCCTTCACCTTTCCAGTATGGATGACATCCTTCCTATGTGTGGACATCAGTGTTACAGACAGCAGGTAGCAATACCTCTAACAGCAGCACCAGCAGACACAGGCCAAATACCCATTTGGGTAAGGTTCAAGACCTGCAGACAGCATGAGTAGTGCTGTGTGAAACGTATCTTGCTGTTCTTACAGGGTTTCTGTGTACATGGTACTTTTTCATGGAATATTGTTTGTCTGCAAATCTCTCAACCGTGGGCCTATCTATATGATACCAGGGGATTGGCTGTTAGGTTTTGTCTGTGCACCACACAGGTATTGTCTCAGATATATCTGTGGCATTCTGTCTGTTGAGTGCTATCAGTACATGGCTACATCCATTTGTATTTCAGTGTCATATCCCTGCTTAAGGGTATGCTGCAATGAATCCTGTAACACCAGCAATTTCCAGGGTGTGTAACAGCAATAATGTAAATATGGCCCTATGTTCCTGCCTCTGTCCTCCACATATATGCCAGTCTCTGTCCTGCTGTGATACAGAAAGGGGTTGTTAGGTAATGGCCTATCATTATTTACCACTAGCATTACTGCTATCATCCCAATCATGTCATGGACTCCCACACCAGCTGTTGGGCCAAGTCCATATATATGGGGGCAACAGCTGGAGAACACATATGTGCCCTTGTACATTCCAGAGGTAAGTGTGTGGTACACAGTGTTCCTTGCCCTTGTACAGCCTTTTATGGGGCGGGATTCAATGTCATTAACCTAGGCTATGACACCTTTTCAGGGATATAACTGTTAAGACGAGGGTCATTCAGTGTGATAGTGAGATGTTAGCATAAGCAATGTTATGCACAAGATACTGTGACATTAACACAAGTGCTACTTTTCCACCTAGGGGTTGCCTACAGGGTGTAATTGGATTCTGCTGAACTACATCTGTAATTGTTGATTGTTACGTATCTTGAAGGCAAATCCTGTTTCTACTGTTGTACTAACTGAAGGCCTGGAGAGCATAGTATGGTATATATACATATTACTTGCATCTACTCTTTTGTGTGGGCCTTACATTCATCACTGATTACATATTTCAAACCTTATGTGGTGTAAGTAGTGGCATACATTATTTTATAGTACACCAATAAAGGTTATCTGTGTATGCATACCTGTGCGTCATGTCCTTTGAATTGTGGGTGGGTATATGTTTAATGTCAGTATTCTCATTTGTACCACACTACACATTTCACAGGTGGCAGTTAAAGATCTTGTGGTTGAGGGATATACTTTGCACCCAGTACTTCCACGCTACTTCTACATATGTATGGCTACTGATACCTTTTGTGTGTGTATATGTTTATGTACCTATATATATCTCATATGGCTATATCTATATATATGTGTATACATATATATATATATATATATATATATATATATATATATATATATATATATATATATATATATATATATATATATATATATATACATACATATGAACATATGTATGTATCTATATACAATTGATGTGATATGATTATTTATGAGTCATACATAAATATATATATCTACATATAGCTGTCTATCTGTCTACAGTTACAGATATATATCTGTCCATATGGCCATGCATGTTCGGCTCATATTTTGGCCTGTTCCTCATTCACTTGGCAATTGTCATGGATGATCGCAGCACTGAAGTCAGTAACTAGTGTCAACACTTTTGTTTCAGACTTCATCCCCTTCTACATATGTGTTCTAATACATATAAATGTGTAACTAGCAACATTTTAAGTGTATTAGAGCATTAGTTGACATATATCCCTATTTCTACCCACAGTGTGGCATACTTTGACCAGACTTCTTGCATTAACAGATTGTGTGGTATGATATTAATACATTTCCTGTACTGTTGACTGATTGTCCTGGATGATAGTTTTGTGAAAACATGGCTTACTGGTAAATCCCTTTGTGTATGGAGTGCAGGGTCCTGGGTTCGAGACTTGGGGATGTACTTTCTTTTGTTGCTGGCAGAACAAGGGACGTTGGCTACAGAGTGATTAAGGCACTTTTAAGCAGTTATAAGCAGGTTTGCACGAATTTGTGTGACGGTAAGCACTGCCAACCTCCGCTTATGTTTTCTTACAGTCAATTAGCTTCGAATTTCTCAGCCTGTGTAGGTACAGCTTACCCTCATGCAAACCCACTTACCGCTACTTAAAAGTGCTTACTGATGCTTACCCCCATGCTAATTTCTTTAAAAGAAAAGAAAAAGGGGTTGATAGGACAGTGGTGAAAAACGGGGCACAAAGAGGGAAAGACAGTAGGGAAAATAGCTAGGCATGTGCAGGAAGGGGTATAGGAAAGGTCCATAGCTGCTCATTTCTTCTACAGCAACAGCTGTGCAGGTAAATGTGCAGGTACATTTGGACCCTCAAACCCCTGGGAGAGTGGTGAGGACAACATATATTCATTGTGATGCCAATTAGACCAGATTACTTGTGTCCAGTGGACATGTGTCCAAAATAGACAGCTATGTATGGGGCGAGATTTTTTTGTGGGAACAGATTACCCTTTTTTTTCAGGTGAGAGTGGGATGTTGGCTAGGGGAAGTAGGTATATTTGGGGAGGTAGGTTGGGTAGGTTAAGAGACAAGACACACAACATGCATACAGGGCTTGTATATGACACATGTGGGGGGGTAAACACCCTGGACAGGGAGGAGTGTTTGGAAGTTGCAAGCCCATGAGCCCCCAACTGGAAACAGTGGGACTGAGGTCCCTACCCATGGGCAGTCACCACTGCACCTTCACGGCCCCAAAGGTGGCTGTGCTGGGGGTTGTGTAGGAGGGGCAGGCTCACCCTCTAATAGCATCACTCGGTCCTCAAGCTGGCGTAACCACGCTCGATACTCCAGATCAGCTTCCTACACACCACAGCCCAGACCTGTTGATTGGTGACAGGTTCCCCTCTGCACCCGCTCCGAGGGGGGGAGCCCCATCCCTTGCAGCGGTTCCAACCAAAGGTGACGCAGGGCCCACGGAGGAGGAGGTCTCAGGCTGGACCTCAGATGTGCTGGTGCCCTGTGACCTGGCCAGCTGAGGTGGGACAGGTGGGTCCGATGGGACCGGCCTTCCCATACAAGCTGTGTTGTCACAGATTTATGACAGATATGGGTTAGTAACAGTCAACAGCATTCAGGACTAGTTATAACAGCATGCATAGGTATTCCCATTTACTCAAAACACCAGATTTAACACAGTTGCAGAGCAAGCAGAACACATGCATATATGTAACAACAGTGGCCATTACAGGAGCATGCAGGTTTCATTGATGGCAACAGGCCACCAATATGGGTGTAATTTAACATGGCACATGCATAGAAACAAATGTGAATATTTATAAACCATTAGGACATATGTCCCAACAAAAGTTTGGAGTGTACACATACTAGTTGAGGAGTGTCATTGGGTTATTATGCACATATGGTAGGGGTGAGAGAGAGAGTTCAGTTAACAACTAACATATCCTTGTAGTTTTCACAGCATTCTTAGTCACTGCAGTGATCTTTCCCTTACATGTATTATTGCACTACACAATGACCTTATATTGTACACTGGTATGTTTATAGATTATTATATACGTGACCTGTGTCTTACATACAGGCATGACAGGCTGCAGGTGGTAATGCAACATATGTTGAGAATTGCTGTCATACACTTTGGGTGAGGTGCTAGAATGCCAAGTTTGTTTTCATATACATTCTCTGTGTACACGTTTGACTATCAGTTATATGTCATTGACAGCTGCCTACATTTCTTGGATCATCACACTGAATTTTCAGGGGAACAGGGTACCAAGCTGGTGATATGGGCCATTTATCTGGACATGCTGGACAAATTGGAACAGTTGTGGTGTATGAATATGCATACAACTTACAATTTCAACATTCTAGCAAATTCTGTACAGTTGGGTGTAATTATGCATACAGCTTTCTATCTGAAAATTTTAACAAAATCTGTACAGTTGTGGGGTATGTGCATAGAACTTAGTAGCACTCCCAGGATTCAGACCCCTGCTGTATGTGACAAAACATAATAACTAACATCACAGTACACTGTGCTGTCAGGGAACTGATGTAAAGCTTTTGACTCTTTTCCATCTAAGTCTCCCTAAGTTGTACAATATGACTAACCTCTTGGCACTTCCAACATTGTTATGCAGGACTTCATACCCATTTTATCTGCATACCATGGTGTGGCTGACACTGCTTAAGATACGGAACAGATCACCAACATATGAGAGAAGAGTAAACATAAGCACTCCAGGGGTTATACCTTTATTCACAGACTATTACACATTTATTTCTACTGGTACAACACTTTCTAAGGCTCTTGTATTTTATTTGTTATGACAGTACATGCAGACTGATTACTAACCTGCCTCATGATGCATCCTTTGCAGCCTAGCATCATGGGCTTGCTGGTTCGCAGCCAGCTCATCTGCAGCTGTCAGAGAAATGCAATAATATTTAGCCATACCTATCCATAGTATACACAAGCTAGGCAATTATTTACTACTTTGTAGAATGAGTACTTACTCAGTACTGGGGCATTGGGCATCTGCCGAGACTCCTGGGTCCACTGTTGCAGTACATCCCCCCTCCACCCCTTCAGGTCAGCATGGGTGGTGCCTGACCTGCTCACCAGTCCGGCAGATACCTGTGGCACTGGTGAGGTCACGGGCGAGACTGTCCCAGGTCTCCATTTTATACTGCAAGCCCTGGTACTGGCCCTGCAGTAGTCTCTGATTATGGTGTTTTACCAGGAGCCATACCATGATTTTTGACTCCTGGATGCCCCAGCGCTGTGCTCTAAATCGAGTGCCTTCACCCACACCAGCCATTCTGCCTGCAGTTGGAAGCTACAACCAGTTATGAAAAGTATTCCCACCTGTGGGGTTTAAATACAGCCAATTTCCTGCACTTTCTCGTTATTGGCCAGTTTTGAAAAGGCTAAGCTATGGGCACACCTGCTTACATAAGGTTGGCACTGCTTAAAGAGGTATACCAGTAGGCAGCTTGAATTGGCTCCCCTACACATTGTTTACACTTACTAACTTGAGCTGTGCTGTGGTTAGCATTTCTTATAGTTAATTATCACTATATTTGCCATTTGGCAATGATTTATTTTCATTTCAGGTTATATATGTGTCTGGTATCCGTGATTCATGTGTACATACACTGTATGGTGACCTGGGGACTTCTACACTTTATTACAATCACACTTCAAACCTATGCTTACTGCAGTACTCCAGTTCACATATTTATGTTATGTAGAAGGTTATACCACTTCACACTGTACATAGATTCAGTTCACATGTTTTGTTTGATTTTCCTCTGGTGAGGATTAGTTTGCTGATACCTCATCCATAGCTATTGATATGATGACTTAGTGGTTAACTACTGTGACTATAGTGTATAGGATCCTGTGTTTGAGCCTAGCAGAGGCAGTTTATTTTGTTGCTGGGCAGAACATGTGCGCTTGGATCCAGAGTGATTAAGGCAATTTAAAGGGGTCTATATTATAACATCGAAGACTTACAACTTCGAATGTTATAATATCGAACCCATTAGAACGAAACACCAGAAAATCGAACAGTCAGAATAGCAAATTTTTTCCCTGGGAAAAAATTTGATGTTCCAACAAACATATACACAAGCACACCAAAATAAATAATCCACACACATACTCTTCACAAAACCCTACACTAAACCATACATACACAACTAGCTATGCACTTACCTTAACCCAAACCTAACCCTAAGGTCCCTAACTATCGCACACTCACATTACCCGCTCCATAACCCTAAGGTCCCTATCGCACACTTATCTTCGTTCACACACTTGCATTAACCCGGTCCGTAACCTCCGCTCCACAGTCGAGGAAATAGTGAAGCTGCAGAAACGGTCCACTGAATACTTTCTCTAGGAATGTATTCAGTGTTCTGCAGCTTTGCTATTTCTAGCGTTCACTGAATAGGATTCAATATTATAACATTCGAAGTTGCAAGACTTCAATGTTATAATATAGACCCCTTTAAAGCAGTTGTCAGTGGGTTTTCACGGGTTTGCGTGATGGTAAGCACTGCTAACCTCTGGTTACAGTTTCTTACACTCAGCTTCTACTTTGCTTAATCTGTGTAGGCAATGCTTACTCCTGCTTATTTGTGCTTAAACCTGCTTACTAGTGCCTCATTCATTATGACACTGACACTTCACATGTGCATTTAGTGCAGTACTCCAGTTCACATTTAAATGTTATTATGTAGGTTATATGGCAAAAAGATGTAAAAATATGTTCATATACAGATTTCACATGGAAAACGATATGTGCTGCAGTGGGACTCGAACTGGGAATGCCTGTTCGTTAGGCAGATGCTCTAACCACTACACTATTGCTGTGCTGCTTCATTTGGATATATATTCCTTGTTATCCTCTTCAGCCTTTTCAGCTGCTTTAACCGTAGCTAAGCGATGGGCAAATCCGCGCACCTATGGTTAGCGGTACTCGGGGTTTTAAAAAATAAATACAAGGGTTTCTTCATTATTATTTAAATGTACTGTTGCTGTTGCACACATGGGGACTGTTGGTAGGGATATGCGAACACCTATGAGCAATTCCGCTCATTTATTTACACTTTCTTCTATTCTAATTTGCAGGGGTGTGTTTATTCTGAGAGCTCTGCTCTCAGACACACCTCCTGCACTCGTCCGTGCTCAGTGTAGGATTTGGAACTTAGGCAGTGTGCCTTCATTAATATGCATGGTGCGTTTACGTCCTCCTCTTAAACTGGACTAGATTACTCCTGCATGGAAGATTAGTAAATCCGGGGGACTGTTAATTGCTTACAGCACTCAATTAACATAACAAGTACCCTGTCCATACTTAAAGGCAAAGCCTCACTAATATATATGAGACATAGAAAAATATTAAAAACATTAAATAAACAATAAAACATCATCAGGAAATCATATCTATATCTATATCTATCTATACATATATATATATATATATACACACACACACACACACACACACACACACACACACACACACACACACACAGACTATAAACATAAATACAATAATAAAAAAAGCTTTATCTATGTGTGTCTGTGTGTGTGTTTGTATAGGTTGAGTAGTGTCTGCAAAGGCATATTTAGCACTATTATGCAACCAGGTATAGGATACATAGTAGTAAATAGACAAAATCACATGGATTGTTGTATACCAGAAATCCCACAAAATCAAGCATCTTGCATACTTTTATCTTAACCAGGTGTTACAGTGTTATGAAATGTTTTATAGAGAGTAACAGACCTAATTGATAAGCTATGTGATGTACTTAAATGGGGCAGTCCCTGACAGTACTGAATATTTTGACTTTGGGTTTTGGTGAAATAAAATATTTGGGAAAGGACTCCATGGGCCCCATTCTGTTGACTACTCCCACATGTGCCCCCTACTTTCTCTTCATCCTGAACTTGTGACACAATTTTTTCTTGTTTTCTCTACTTAGTTGTACTCTAAAATTTCCCTGCATTGTTTCAATATAGCCTGACTATCCACAATTATGCCATAATAAACAATGAGGAAATAATCAGATTAAGCCTTTGAATATCTGGCTATTGGCTCACATACTATGCAGGTGTAACATTAGCATCATTAGTATTTTTCTATGAAATTTTGTGTAGTCCTTCCAAATATAACTCATACATACACTACATACATTTTGTGTCATGGATATGCTTCTGTTATTGTGATAGTCATGAATATGCTTCTGCTATGGTAGTAGTTAAAAAAATGTCCTATTAGATTACATAGTGTTCCCTTTGCCTTCTGCCCCTGCAGCCTTCAGCAGCTCCTGGCCCCCCGTCTACTACCATTTTTCTTTCTGTCATTTTTTTAAAACTTTACTACATGACTTTTTTGGTCATTCTAAACCTTTCACTAAATGATTTTAATAATTTATGTTAAAACTAAGTATTCAAATAAAAAAATACTTTATTGTATAGTAAAGAACATATCTGGAGTGTATTTTTTCATTTTTCTTTCATGCTGTTATCACATTCGTAAGCTGTACTTGATTGGTAAAATATATAATGGAATCTGTACTGTAGGATTGCATTTATAAAATCTATTTCCTATGGTGGAAAATATGTGATGTGTAACCTTGTTATCTTTCTCTGTGAGCCTGTAGACGGTAACTGAATGAAAAGACGTGTAGAAAACTTTTAATTCATATATAAAATGCAACTTCCTGTAGTTTCTCAGCAAAAAGGACTCAAAAGGGCTGTAAAACAGTATTATGCTACTATTTAATGAATCTTTGAGCCAAGAACAGTGAAAGGTGCACCATTAGAATGTAAACAGCTAGTAGGCATATGGAAAATCCCGATTACTACTAGACATTATTCTGTTATGTGGAAAAGAAATGATGGTTGTATGAGAAACAGTGCTAAGGCAAAAGATGAATTTTGGAACTGAAACCAGTGAACAGCTGGTCTTGCTTGGATGGCCATAATCTATACATCTATGCCATTGTTACAGCTGCTTGATTAATATTTTGGCTATCTTATGATAGTTCAGTCAGTATTTACTTATCTAGTCATGTTAAAAGTTTTTTTTTTACCCATCCCATAGAACTGTGTGAGTGTGAAAGTGTGTTACTATGAATAATGGACACTAAAAAAAACTGTAGTTTACAGAAATTGGTGAGTGTGCCTCGCTTGTTAGACCAATGATTGAAGTCTGCAAGCGGTTAGTGTGTAGTTCTAGTCTTTGTCTCTTGGAAGCCCATACATAAGGTAGCAACACATTTCCCTTTATGTTCTTGGGGCCAGGTTGCATTTATTGAATTTTTTGTTGAATCATATTTGTGTGCTTTTCTTTAGTCAGTTCAATTTCTCTTTTAGGTTTCTAATACCATTATGGAAATGGACCCCATTCCTAAATCAAAGTATTATTAAAGTTCATGAAATTGGTATTGTTTCAATCTTTAATGTTAGCCAAAAGTGCTGTTCACAGCACCTGCAATGTGTCCAGAACTAACTCCTCCTGCAGTTCATATGGAGTTATATATATCGTAATGTATCTAAATATGACTGTAAATTATTTTGTATGAGACCCATTGCTTTTATTATTGGAACTGTCAGGGTATCCTCCTTCCACATTGTCCTTGTTTCTGCCTGCAAATCCTAGTATTTTATGAGTTTGTGTTCCTCTGTATGTAAGACACTAATCACTGGGTGTAGCAATTTCAATGATTAGTGCTACTTTTGTCTTTTCATGGACTACTATATCTGATGTTCTCAAATCTATTTTTTGAACTGTTGGTAAAGTGTGGTCTGATGTGATATAAACCTCATCTTCTATAATGCTTTATGGCTCATGTTTGCAATGCTTCTCAGCTAGTTCAGTGTTATAATGTTTGCACAATCACTAATGCAACAGTCTTGCTACATTATTATGCCTTTCAGCATACAGCCCTACTGCTATTAGTGTTTCATACCCAGCAAGATACGCAGCTGTTTCCAGTTCTATTTTACAAAACCTGCATTTGTCTGTTTCTCCCACGTGTTCACAGGACTTTGTAAACCAACGTGTACATAGTCCATGATCAAATGGTCCACCAATATTAACCTGCTGTCTTTTGGTTTAAATTCACCTCTCATTAACCATTCTCGCATCATTTCCTGATTGACATGAGGTTGTTGTAAGAGGTTTCTGTACTTGCAACTACATTAGTCTGAATGACTTGAGATGTACTTCACTGGACTATATAAAGAGACATATAATTAAGCTTTCTGAATATGTGTCCCATGCAGGTATGTCCCTAGCCATGAGCAGCATTCCACCCTCACCTAGGATGCTACCACAATATAAACAAAAAATGATTGATCGGCTTAGTTTCTGGTGTCATTCTAAGGGGATCCAGATTCTGTCAGCTCGAGATGACATGGTTGATAGACCATGCTGCTTTGCCAGAGATGGTCTTCACCTGTTACCTCTAGGCTTTCGTTTACTGGCTAAGACACCTGCCTCCCCCATCATGCCTTTTTTAGGCAAGGTCTCAAGAACAAAATTTCTGACATAAAAATCTCACTCAAATAAATTAAAGGTTATGCTGATAAACACCAGGAATTTAAATTGGAAACCGCACTCTCTAGAAGCACTCCTGTCTCTGGAGGATGTTGACATCAATGCAGTCACAGGAACTTGGTTAAGGGCTGCAGAGAGTACCCCGGCCTAGCAAGGCTATAATGCCTCTCATACTTTCAGACTGCAAAATGAACATGAGAGAGCCAATGCAGGAGGAGCATCTATCTTCATCAAAGATAAATACACGTCTAAAGTGGTTAAACAGGAACACTCCATGGAGTTACCCCAAGTTCAACTAACTGTCGTTAAGACCCCCCTTCAAGTCATCATTAGCTATAAGCTCCCCTTCAATGAACCATCATACCTACGCTGCTTATTTGGATGTACTTGAGTCAGTCAAATTACAGCCGATATGTCTCTCAGATGTTGCCAGTCCTCTGGAATAGGCTACCAACTTACATCAAAAGAGCCCGTCTAAGACCCTGTTTAAGTGTACCCTGAATGACTGCATGGGAAACTATAAATTCTCACCAGGGACTTCACCTTTAACCCTCTTAGCTATGGGCAGTCATTGCTAACTAAGATCTTGAGTTTTGCCAACATCCTTTATATTGGGTTTCTCTAGTATTATATTGGGTACACACGGCTAGGCTTATAAAGACCTTTGGTTCATTAGCCCAGTAACCACCTATTAACCTATATTTATGCATTTTTCACATTTATTCCCCTTCACCCTATATTCTTTTTTTTTTTTGGCACATTCAGTTGCTACCTGATTTTTGTCTACTTCTGGTTTGGTTTCCATTCCTTCTTGACACTGACGTGCTTCTGCTAAACTAAGCAGGAGAAGCCATCTTAGGTTTGTTATCTTTTAAAGCTGTCACTATGTCTGGATCTTGTGAAGTGAGCAGATATGTATGCAGTCCTTTGATTGCAGAGCTATACATAAAATCAATTTTGAGGAGTCTATACCTCCTTCAGAATGGGGAATATATAATCTTGGTAAACACTGATTTTTATAAATCATTTGATAAGCATGAAGCATTTTTCTTGTTTTCCTGTCCAACTGATCCAATACATTTTGGGGTAAGGCAGTCACTCCAAAACTGTAGGTTAGAACAGGAAGAACAAATTGGTTTATAGCTTGGACTTTGTTCCTGGATGTCAGGGTTGTTTTAATTTTAGTCTTCTAAAATCTTCTTTGCTAAGTTTTATTCACTTTTTCAAGTTTGATTATCAATCCTTCACAATTCCCAAATATTATATACTCCTTCCTGCTTAAGTTCCTTCATATCACATTCCTGTCCCAGACTGATATTTTCTTGGTGCTCCAACTTTCCTGCTTTAAAGGTTGCTTTTGCATGTTTATCAAGACCAAATGACATTCTTATATCATTTGAGAAAGTTTTGACTACTTGAATTTATGCTTTCAGTTCCTTATCTGATGAACTCTACAGTTTTGAATCACCCACAAATAAAAGATGAGAAATCTTTACACTTTGTTGTTTTCCAGGAGCCAGAACGCAGCCATGACCTGATCTGTTAATTAGATAGCTTAATGGGTTAAGGGCAGGACAAAAGAGCAGGTATGACAAGGAGTCACCCTGGAATATTCTCCTTTGAACTTTTATCCCTCGGATAATAATTTGCCCTTTATCATGGCTTAGCTGCAAAGTGATTTGCCATGGTTTCATGGTCACTGCACTGTAACTGCCAATGTAGGCTTTATCGTATACATTTGTAAACACTATTTTATCCATGAATGTGCAATACTATAAAATGCTTTTTTGCACTCTATCTATGCCATACTTAGATCCTTCCCCTTTTTACAATTCTCCATTATGACTTTAACAAAAAATGATCCTTTGTTCCATATGACTTTCTTTTGTTACCCTTTTGTTCCATTGCCATGATTAAATTGTCTTCTAAATGACTATAACTGTTGGCCTCAGTTCCAGTGTATAGTTTATACATTGTTGGAAGGCAAGTTATTGGTCTATAGTTTTTATGATATCTTGCAGGTTCACTCATAAGGAGTAGAATCATTTTTCCTGTTATTAACCAGGTTGGCATCTCTTTGGGATGCGCATATAAATAGTTCTTATTCAAGGCTAAATCTTCATGTAATGATTTTAATACTTTTAGCCAGAAGTTAGGTATGGCATCTGGGCCTGAGGTTTCTTTTTTTTTTTTTTTCAATAATTTTTATTTTTATTTTTACATTAATAAATGTCACAAATAAAAACCATCTTACAACATGACCGTGTGCATATATATATATATATATATATATATATATATATATATATATATATATATATATACATACACATACATACATATATATATATATATATATATATATATATATATATATATATATATATATATATATATATATATATATATATATATATATATATATATATATATATATATATATATATATATATATATATATATATATATACACACATACATACACGTTATACATTGATGTCAAATACCACAGGATATAGGTCATACAACATATCTATTTACACTATGTACATAGATGCTTTCATTGTTAATTCCACAGTTATATAGACAGTATATACATTTGTAATATCCAAGTTATTATTTAATATCTGAACTTGTATATGTTCTTTCGTTCCATTATAGTGTATTTCTAAGTTGCTGTGTGATGAATTATGCTAATATGATATTAAAGGTTTGTTCCCAAATTTCTCTGGATTTCATGTTTTTGTTTCTTTTATCTATTACTATTTTATGAGCTAAAAGGTGTTGTATAGCTACTTGTTTAAAACCCTCCCAAGAGATATTTATCGTATCTAGCCATTTAAAAGCTATATACAGTTTCATTAGTAGGAAAATTGTTAAAAGTGTATTTGCTTGTTTTCTTGGGATGTTGGGTGGGAGAATGTGTAACAGAGTGAATTCCCAAGTTAATGTTGATGTTTGATAACCTGTTTTTTGTAATTGTACCTTGAGAGAGTTCCAGAGTTTATAGACACATTTACAGCTCCAAAATACATGGATTAAGTCAGCTATCTGGTCCTTACAGTGTGGGCAGAAAGGTGATTTTGATGTGTTAAATTTGTGTAGGATTGCAGGTGTAAAATAAGCATTATTATTGATCATGAGCTGAGTGTATGCTAACTTTTTGAGGGGTAAAATCTTCAGTGTTAAATTGATTGCCTGGCTTATTTGCTGGTCATCTATGGATGGTTTAATTTTTCTCCAGCAGTTAGAGAAGAGGAGGTCCTTCTGCTATTTGATTTCATTTATCATTTTATATGAATTGGTAATAGTTTTTTTTTGTTGTGATAATAGTTTTCCAAAGCCTGCTACAAGTTTCTATGTCACAATTGGTCATAGTAACATTTTGGAGATAACTGAAACACAGTTCTTCGATTTGTCTTAAGATTATTATGTGTGATTTAGGGAGGTTTAAGTTGGTCCTCATTTCTTGTATTGAACCGTTAAGGTAGGGATAGATATCTTGGATTGTTTTATCTTTCAGTCTGGGAAAAGAGACTAGGTCCAGCATCTTATTGTTTATTTTTAAATTTGGGTTTTTATGAAGGGGTTGCAGTATTGTCATGGCATGTCTAAGGTTCAAGAATTAAAATAGTATTTGCACTAGGTTGATAGAATGTTTTAAGGGCTCTATAATGTTATAAGTTTGTATTTCTTTCTGCTCCAGGAATGGAAGTGCTTTGGGATTGAAACCTAGAGCTTTAATATATCTATAATATATTGTCACCCAGAGAGGAAACCAATTTTCCATTGACGGGTTATGTTCAGCTATTCTCAATATTCTGTTAGTGTTAATGATCGAGTAGTACATTTTAAAATCTGGTAGATTTAGTCCTCCTTTGCTTTTGGGGAGTGTTAATTTTGGATAGGAGATTATGTTTTTTTTTGGGTTCCCATATAAATTTTGCTAGGAAGGTATGAATTTGTTTGAAGAATTTATTATGTATTGTTGTCTGTGATGTCATGAATATATACATTAGTCTAGGTAAAATGTTCATTTTGATTATTGATACTTTGGCCAAGAATGGTAGTTTTAGGTTGTTCCATCTTTTACAGTCTTGCATTATATTTTGCCATTTAAGGTTTACATTGTGTTGGTAGAAGTCTTTGTTACTCTGGAAAAAAGTTGATTCCCAGGTATTTAGTTTCTTCTTTTATTTTATTGTGTTTAACAATGGTATTAGTGAGATGAGTTTGGGTGTTTTTAGGGGTAAAATATTAGTTTTATTAAGGTTTAGTTTGTAGTTAGACATAGTCGAGAAATGTTCAATTGCAGCTATTATTTTGTTTATATCTGAATTTGGTGTAGTGCAGTATATGTTCAGATCATCTGCAAATGCAGTGAGGTATATTTTGAAGTTGTGTATTGATGGAGGATTGTGATATGTATTTTGTTTAATGTATAGAAATAGTGGTTCTAGGTAAAGGTTAAACAGGAAGGGTGATAATGGGCATCCTTATCTTGTTCCATTTTTTATTAGAATCCTATTTGACCAAGTTTTATTTATATACAGAGATGTGTATGGGTTGCTATAGAGAGTTTGGATGATCTGAATGAAGTTATTGGGTATATTAAAGTAGGGTAGTGTTTGGAGTAAGAATTCTAGATTAACCCTATCAAATGCCTTGTGGGCATCCACTACCATTGTGTAGATGTTGATATTGTATCGGTTAGCATAGGTTATTAGTGCATCTAATGTTAATATATTGTCACTAGTCTGTCTATGTGGTGTAAAACCGGATTGTTCTGGGGAGAGGATTTTTTCTATCAGATTTTTCATTCTGTTTGCAAGTATAGAGGTAAATATTTTAGTATCTATATTTAAGAGGGAGATGGGTCTGTAGCTGTCAGGGTTTTTGGGGTCTGTGTGTTCTTTTAATATAAATATAGTTTTAGAGGCATTAAAGTGGATATAATTTATTTTATAGTTTATTATGTAATTCAATGTATAGTATAGTAGTTTGGCTATCAAGGGGGAAAGTGCTTTGTAAAATTCTGATGTGAGTCCATCCGGACCAGGAGTCTTATGCACTTTTAAGTGTTTGATTGTTGTAATAATTTCACTGATGGATATCGGCTCAGTTAGTTTTTTTTGTTGGTCTAAATTGAGTTTAGGGAATTTCAGTTTTTGAAGAAAAAGAGTTCTATCTTCCTTTGAGGTTTGTAGTATTTGTGCTCCATATATTTGAGAGTATATTTGTTCAAATGTTTTAATAATGTCTTCATTTTTTGTGTAATTTTTGTCTCTGTAGTTTATTTCTGATATATTGGAGGCATTTTTGTGTTGGCAGATAATTCTGGCCAGAGTCGATGGTATTTGAGCTTCTTCTGCGTAAGTGGCTAACATTCTGGCTTCATAGAAAGATAGGTTCCTGGTTTCTAACATATATCAATCCCTTTGCAGTTTTAAAAGTTCAGCTTCTGTTTGGTTCTTAGGGTTATTTATTAGTTCTTTTTCAAGATGCTCTATTTTCCCTTTCAGTATATGCTCCTCTTTCAGTTGAATTTTTTTATAGTATGCTGCTTTTTTGATAAACAATCCTCTGATTTGTGCTTTGGTTGCAGCCCATTCTATGTCAGTTGGTACTTGGGAGTTAGTGATATTTGTAAGAGCTATTTTTAGTATTGCTTCTGTTTCTTTTATTACATCCATTTTGGAAAGTAAATTAGGGTTTAATGACCAATTATGACCCCTATTCTCTAAATATATCTTTTTGTCCCAGTTAATGTTCATTGTGATTTTGGAGTGATCTGAAAAGAACCTGGTATGTATAGTTATTGTTGGGTCCATGTTAATGAATATGTCAGAGATTAAGAAGAAGTCTATCCTTGACCACATTTTGTGGCATTGCAAATAGAATGTGAATTTCCCTGTTTTATCTGCACTGTTCCCATATTTAAAAGGGTCATATAGTTTGAAATCTTGTTTGAGTTCATTAAGGGCTAATGTGGCTTGTTTATTATGTGATTTGGTCAGATTAGATTTATCCTTTTCTGGGTTTTAATATGTATTCCAGTCACCTCCATTCACTAGGTAGTGATCTTTAAATTGGTTTAAGGTTGGGTATAATGACATAAAAAAGTGTTATTGGTTATTACAGGGTGCATAAACATTAAGTACCATTATAAGTTTTGGTATTGTAGGACTATTAAATGTTACATAGCACCATCTTCCCTCCTTGTCAGCTTTGGTTTTAAGTATTTTTTCCTTAAATTGGTTTTTAATTATTATGGCAGCCCCAGCACTGTTTGTTTTCCCTCTGAAGCTATGATTTGACTTATCCATTTCTTTCTGCTAATTTCTGCCCATTGCTCTGCAGTCAAGTGTGTTTCTTGTATTAGTATGAGGTTGGCTGTGGTTTTTAATGTAAGGTGTAAGAATAGTTTTCTTTTCTTCTTGTTTTGGAGCCCTTTAACATTCCATGATTCTATTTCCCACATTTATTTATTAGGTGTATTCCTTAGATATGCCATGTATATTAGTTTTGTTTTGTTAGTTTTATATGTGTTACTGTGTGATGGTTTAGGAAAGCATCTATTTATCCCCGTCCCTACTCTGTGCCTAACCACTATATCCCTGGACCAGGAATAATCAGGGGGGGAGGATGAAGGTTCATTATATGGTTTACCTTTACGTCTAATCTTGGAATGTGTTTTCTTTTTAGATATAGATTTACTCCATAGTATCCCCCCTGTGTTACTATAAACAATGTGGACAAAGCTGAACAAACTAGTTCCCTCAACAAACACTGCTACTTAATATCCCTAGCCTCTTCCAACATATTATTTATACAGTGATGATATTGCATTTAAGGTACAGCATGTATTGTTTTTGTCTTGTGACTAATTCTTTCTAATAGTATTTTTAAAACAGCATATTAATATACATTCCTCAGTAAATTATAGCAATATATATACCACAGTAATATTGTTAAACAATCAATCTTGTCATTTTTACATTTTTCTCTCATTTGACTTATTTTTCCTCCCCTTTACTTATTCAGATTTCGGCCTTCATTGGTGCCTATAGTGATGTTTTTCCTCATCAATCTGTGTGGGTTATAAAATATTTACTTGGCACCTATTTAGCAGAAGTAGGAAGTATAGAGAGACAAAAAGAAGGGCTTTCTAGGCCTAGCACATTTAACCCACCCTTAAACCCACTGTTAAAATTATTTGAAGGTTTGGTGAAGGTAGATTTAAGAGACTTTTGTTTGAACTGGTCTCACATACCATCGGTTAATTTTAGACCAGAACTTGGTCAGTTAATCAAGAGGCTTGGTGATGAAGACATTTGGGTGATTAAGCCAGATAAGGGTGGAGGCATAGTTTTAATGTATAACATGATATACGACACCCACAACACAACATGTTGGGATACTGATGGGCGTTATGAACTGGTTGGAATGTGAATTGAATTTAGCACATTCTAAAATTTCTTATTTACTCATGGATCATTTATTACAGGGTGTGATAAATTAAAAACTATACAATTATCTCTACGTTAGAAACCCAAGGATACCTGCAATTTTTGGAATTCCCAAGACACACAAGGGCTTAGACCCTTTGAATTTTAGAACTATTGTCTCAGGAGCTGGGGGAATAACAGAGCCCTTAGGAAAATTCATTGATTTTACCATCAACAAATTTGCTTTCACTTTACCTCATGTTTGCAAAGATTCATGGGACCTTCTCTCAGGCATCCAGCAAAATCTCTATAAACCGGAGCTTTTAATGGCCACTATTGACATAGTTGAATTATTCCCCAGTATCCCTCATGCTGTAGGGCTGGAATGGTTCAACAATATTCTAGCTGCTGAATCTGGGTTAGGGTCTAACATGATTGGTTTACTGGTTGAATTTATGGAGACTGTCCTAGATAACAATTTCATCTATTTTAAGGGTGACACAAACAGAAAAAGGGTGTAGCAATGGGCACGGCTTGTGCTTCTAGTTATGCAAACATAGTGTTACACCACTGGGAAAACAAATTTGTTTTTGCCATGCATTGGGTTCAACATATCACCCACTATAAACGATACCTGGATGATATTTGTTTGTTATGGGATGGCTCTTTAGATCAATTCTTAGACTTTATGGTTTACATCAATTCTACCACTCCCTTTCTATCTTTCACTTATAAAGTAAATAATGATTATTTGCATTATCTAGATGTTGCCCTTCTTAAAGATGTCAGTAATGGTACTTTCCAATCTAAGATATATAGAAAAAACTCATTTTCTAATTCCTACCTACATTTCAACAGTGGCCACCCCTTCCACCAGAAGAAGGGTATTGTGAAGGGTCAACTTATATGTGCTTCAAGGATGTGTAGCACAATGGAGCTTTTTCTTGAAGAGGTTAACTTGCTAAAGCAACTTTTTGATGAAAGGGGTTACCCAGCATACTTAGTAAGTAATTTGGCTGAGGAGGTTACTGCTGGTAGGGAGGCTATTTACTGCCCTCTGTTAGGTAAGGGGGCATCTGGTGGCATTCTTTCAAAACCACTGGAACAGATTGAATACCAAAACAGTTTTGTGTATACCTTTTCTGGTGATTCCTTAAAAATTGAACAATCAATTAAAATATTGGCCAGTTTTGGTACAACATGATGATTTCAAACAGATTGTTAAGGAGCATCCCCATTTTATTAGGAAAAGGAACACGAACCTCAAGGGTCTCTTTGAGATCAGTCCTGGTGTGGACAACAAAAGGGTTTATTCGAAACTTGGAACATATAAGTGTGGTTCATGTAAACAATGCCCTTATGTGTATAATGACAGTTCATTTTTCATTCCCTCTAGGAGGTTTAAATTTAGGGCTGAACACCATTACAACTGTGGTATGAAAGGAGTTGTCTATTTAGGTTTTTGCACTCAATGCTCCAGTTTTTATGTAGGTAAAACTGAGAGAACCCTTAGGAGAAGGATATATGAGCATCTTTATGATGTTTCCAAGAAAAAGGAAAACAATGCTTTTTTTAAGCATCTTAGCACATGCCCTAATATGCAGCTTAAATTTTTAATCCTAGAACAAGTCCTACATGACAGTAGAGGGGGTGATTTGGAAACCCGGCTTGAATACAAGGAACTGTTGCGGCAGTTCAAGTTGAACGCAACTAAACCTCCTGGTTTAAATGACAGTATTAGTATTATGAGTGTTTTGAAACTGAGGAGGGCCAAGTTATGATTTTGTTCATTATAAAAAAAAAATTTAGATGGGTTGTTTACTTCCAGTTATTTTGGACAAAATTTTGTTTTGAGTGGATGTTTTAAACTTTGTTTAACTTTTCATATGATTAACAGAGGTCTTAGAAACCAATAGTTCTTAACAGATTTTTTTAGACACAAAATGAATTTTTTAAGACTGTTTTTAAGTTTTTAAGCTTGTTTGTAGCTTTATAAAACAGTCATACATGCTTTATTGCGAGTTGTAATTTAAACACGTTTTTACATTATTTAGTACAATTTTGTGGGTTATTAGACATTGTATAATTTCATTGAATAAATGAAATGCTGTTGGCACTTTAACATCTGATTTGCACATTTTATTAGTTGCTATTCTAGTCACATGATTTGGGCTAGAAAGTACTTAAGCCTTGAGTTTTTAATCATGGTTCATCTTGAAAAAGCCTGGTATGCTTCCAGACGAAAGCGCTTGATGTGGAATTTTTTATCTTTTCATTAAAACAGAGTTTTATTTAAGTCATTTTGAATTTTTTTGTTCCTGTTGAGCCTTTGGATGCATCATTTTGTTCTTGGTCTGGTTCGGATCTAATTTGGTTTTGGTTTCCTGGGTTATAAAATATATACTTGGCACCTATTTAACAGAAGTAGGAAGTATAGAGAGACAAAAAAAAAAAAAAAAAAAAAAAACAGCTTAGCCAAACAGTCCTTCTGCTATAGTTGACATATTAAGGCTATATTTACATTATCCCAGGATTGTTAGGTTATTTTACTAATTTCCTGAGATTACTTCTCTCCAGGATCTTTTAACACATTTCTAGTATTTACATAAAACATTTAACAATTTTTCCCTTTTTTCCCAATATTAATCTATGAGCTAGCATAATTCTGACAGTTTATTTCTTGCCTATTATTTAAGGCTGGAGTTTCATTCACCTACACAGTACTGGGTGTACTGTTTTAGTGAATGGTTCAGTTCAACAGTACCTTATTTCTTCAAGGTTTTGCTTGCAGGTTGGTTGACATCTATGATGCAGCTTTCTTCTTTTAGCTGGTGCAGATCAATTTTCATTTTTCAGGCAGTAAAATCCTTTGGAGCTTGCTGAAATCCATTTTGTCTGACTGTTCTTAATGAGGCCCTCAAAAGCCTAGGGGGACTGAATTTGCAAGCCAATATCCCAGAGGGAACTTCCTTCCTATATTCGTGCATCAGAAACAGCAGTTCATTTTTGGTTCCTACCCAGGCTGTACTTCCTTTTCCTGTGTTCCTCATGGCTCACATCCATGATTTAAGGGCCTAGACAGCAAGGGGAAGATTTCAGAGTCGGATCTCAGCTAGAGTTCTCATGAATGGGGTCATTTTTTCATCCAAGGGTCCTTTATCTTTTTTTGTGGATTTATTTCATTTCTGAAGGTGGAATTTGCTTGAAAACAGCCAGGAATGTCTCTTTTGCCTCTTTGGGGTTAGCAACCATGTATTTAACCTCTTTGATGTAAAAGATTAACTGATTTGGATATTTCATCTGGAATTTGATTTTTTTTTTCTATTAGGAACCTGCAGTATGGAGATAGTAGTTGTCTTGCTTGTCTTATTTTTATTGGGAGGTCTTGAGCAAAGGAGATTTTATTATTATTCCAGGTGAGTGTGCCTTTTTTCTTTGCTACCAGTATGATTTTATTTACATCTTGGTAGTTTAATATTTTAATATAGACAGGTCTTGGTTTCAGTGATGTTTGCATTTCCTCAGGGCTCTGTGGGCTCTCTATTGTTATTTGCTGCATTTCTTCAGATTCCTCTAGGAGGGAATTTATTATTTGCTTGATTGTTAGTATTAGATTGTTATGAAGTACAGTTTCAGGTATTCCTCTGATGATGATATTGTTCCTTCGAGATCTTGCTTCCAGGTCTGTTAATTTTGCTTGTAAGTTTTGTATTTCTTTGTCATGGGTATCAGTCTTTTGAGAAATAGAGTCTATTTTTATTTCATTTTCTATTATTTTGGACTCAGATTTTTCCATTCTGGATATTATTTGGCTGAATGAGTCACCAAAGGTTTGAAATTGTAATGATAAGTCCTTTAATGCTTGCTGGATAGGTAATAAGGCAGATTTTATGTCTTCCAGATTAGCTGGCTGGTCTGTCTTGGATTTATTTGTATTTTTAGAGTTGTCAGTTTGTTTAGTTGTCTTTTGTCTTTTTGAAGTTGTGTCTTTCTCAGGTGAGGCTAGTACTGAGAATTTGGTCTTAGTTGTTGTTTCCATATTATTTTCCTCTTTTGACATCTTGCTGTATAGTGTTTTACCAATCTTGCAGTCAGATGCAGGGCCTTAGTAGCACATTGCTTAAGCTGTTATTCAGAAATCTTAGTTAATCCTGCTGTTTCTGAGCTGAATCTGTCACTTTTTCTTCCTCTTTTGTTTGCTGGATGATATTAGCAGTAAATATCCACACTTATTTCTGTATTATTAATTCTGTGTTGCCTTCTGGGTTTGTTTTAATCCAGGGTATATCGAGACCTAGGTGATAGCAGTGCTCACAGAACAGCGGCCATTTTGAACTCCGGGCCTGAGGTTTCTATTTACGAGGTTTTCTTAATTTTGTTTCAGTTTCTCTGACTGTTACTTCATCCCATTTCATATCCTGTACATTTGAACTTCTTACTCTTTCACATCTTCTATTCATTCAGCATCATTGTTATGTTTACAGGATCTTCATAGATATAGATATTTCTCCAAAATGTATCTATTTTTTCTTTTTTGGTGTTTTTTCTATTCTTTTTGCCTTGTTTCCAAATTTTGTATAAAACTTTTTTTGTGTTATCAATAAATTGCTTATTTTGTATTTTTCTTTATATTTATCTGCATATCTTCTGCATTTTCTGTCTGTGCTATCTGCAGTTTATTATTTGCAATATTGTATGATAGATCTTGGTCTATTATGATAGCGTGAGTTGCTTTTATCATGTCTATATTTCTGATCCCAAGATTTACTAATCTTCTGTGCAGAACTAGCTTAGTTCTGCACAGAAGTGGCTATTTAGTAGCAGGACGGCAGCGTGCCATGCATATTAATGAGGTGCGCTGCCTGAGCACCTAATCTTACATGGAGCATGTAAGAGTCAGGGGGCATGTCTGAGAGCAGAGCTCTCAGAATATACACGCCCACACAATGAAGAAATGCAGAAAGCCCCAAGAAATGAGCATGACTGTTCATAGGTGTCTGCCTATCCCCGCCAACATTCCCCCTCATGTACAACAGCAAGTAAATACAAATAAAATGAACAAACTTTTTTTTTTAATAAAAATCCAATGAAAGCTAACTGTAGATGCGCGGGTGTGCCCATCGCTTAGCAACGGTTAATGCAGCTTAAATAGTTGAAGAGGATAACAAGGAAGATATATGCAAATGAACCAGCATAGCAATAGTGTTGTAGGCAGAGCATTTGCCTTTTGAGCAGGCATTTCCGGTTCGAGTCCCACTGTAGCACATTCCATTTTTCATGGCAAAGCAAGTTATGACCAATATTTTTGTTACATAACCCACTAAATAACATATATTTGTGAACTAGAGTACTGCATTAAATGCACATCTGAGGTGTAAGTGTCATAATGAATAAAGCACTACTAAGCAAGTTTAAGCACCAATAAGCAGTAGTAAGCATATGTAAGCACTAGTAAGTGAGTTTAAGCCCATTTGTGTGGAGGTAAGCAATGCGCACATAGGTTAAGCAATTTTGAAGCTAACTCTCTGTAAGCATCATTAACCAGAGGTTAGCAGTACTTACCCTCATGCAAACCTGTGCAAACCCACTTAAAACTGCTCAAAAGTGCCTTAATTACTTTGTATCCAATGACTCTTGCTCTGCCCAGCAACAAAATAAACAGCCTTGCAGGTCTTGAACCCAGGATCCTATACACTATAGTCACAGTAGGTAACCATCAAGATGATCACAGTAGTACAGAGAGCTATCAGCAAACAAGTCTTTACTATAGTAAAATCAAACTGAACCTGTGAAAGGAATCAGTATACAGTCATATGTTCCATAACCCACTACATAACATAAATATGTGAATTGGAGTACAGCAGTAAGCCCAGAAGTCATGTGTAATTGTAATAGAGTGTTGATGTCCCCAGTAAAACATAAGGACCCCATACAGTGTACGTACACAGAATCATGGAAACCAGGCATACATATAAGATGTAATGAATAATGAATCAATGCAAAAAGAAAATATAATGCAAAGTCTAATATAAGCAATACTAAGCATTGCACAGGCCAGCTTAGGAGGTATAAGCAATGTGTAGGCCAGCTAACTTAATGTGCCCAGTGTTATATCCGTTTAAACAATGCCAACCTTAGGTAAGCAGATTTGCCCATACCTTAGCTTTTTCAAAACCAGCCAATCATGAAAAAGTGCGGGAAATTGGCCCTACTTAAACCCAACAGGCAGGAATACATCTCATAACTGTTTGCAGCTTCCCTTGCAGGCACCATGTCCGGAAAAGGAGATGGTGTGCACTTTTGGGTGCAGCTCTGGTGTCCAGGAGTCCAGAGTCATGGCAGGACCCCTTGTCAAAGACCATGAGCAGAGACTGCTGCAGGGCCAGTACCAGGGTTCCCAATACAAGGTGGAAGACTGGGACCATCTTGCCCATGACCTCACCAGTGCCACTGGGATACCACGAACTGGTGAGCAGGTCAGGCATCACTATGCCAACCTGAAGCAGCATAAGGGGGACCTTTTGGAGCACTGGATCTAAGAGGCTAGAAAGGCAACAGATGTCCCAACTGTGTGTAAGTATCACCCCACTATGTGTGTAATAATTGTCAGATCATGTATATCATGGCTAGGTATGGCTAAATATTCCTCTTATGTCCTCCACAGCTGCAAATGAGTGGGTCACAAACTAGGAGGCCCATGGAAGGTGCCTGGAGAGGTTGCAACACGAGGCAGGTCAGTAATACTCTTCCATGTACTGTCATAGGAAATAAATCTAAAAGTATTAGTAAATTAAATGCCTGTATAAAACCTGTATTGTTTAAGGCAAATACTGCATACACTGAAGAATATGGCAGGAAGAGTCTCATATAGTATGTTTGTAAATAAAATCATAATAGCCTGACAATAAAGGTCTAACTGCTGGACTGCATGTGTATACTCACGTATCATATGGTAATGTAGATTTGCAATTGCTTAATAGTACTGTTGTATTAAGCACTGTTATCCACACCATGCACCATAAATAGAATGTGTAGGAATGCCTGTATATGACTGGTGTAATCCCCAGAGGCCATTTAGTTCAACTAAGAGACACACAGACAGAAAACAGGGAAAAGACAGACAACAAAACCCGAATACCACATGCAACTGAGATGTGAACTGTTGTATTTTTAGCACACACAGCCATGGTTTGAATCCTGCCTGTGGTAGTAGTCTGCATACAGAATCATACCTCACAACCATCAAGAATGTCCAGCAAAGTGGCCCATATCTTTCGCCTGTCAACCTGTCCCCCTGGGAAATCAGTCCGATGATCCCAGATCTAGAGGAAATACAACTGATTGACACATATCTGTGAGAACAAAGCTGGCAAACTAGCAACTCCACCAAGAAAGAAGCCAGCAACTGGAAGCTGTAAACACTAATGAAAATTATAAAGAGAATTCCAATAACAAAACAGACCAGTTTTGGCTTTGGTTTTTACCTAGCCTTCATCAGTGCAAAATCACATAACAGATTGGAATCCATTATATAGTACACCATAATTAGAAACAAAACATGATTGGTGAGCTCATGAATATACATACACTATTTATAAATATTCATTAAGTCCAGGCTGAAATAATGCACCTAATTAAACTATCCATTTCTTTTCCTTTGCATTCAGTTTGGTATGCCATCCTGATTTGTTGCTTCTGTCACCTATTATTTTATCAATAATGGTGAAATGAAATTTGGCTGTGCTATGTTTGAGGGTGTGTTTATACAGCGCATTACTAGCTCTTTTACATCTGACATCACTCAGATGTTCAGATATATGTATTCTAAAAGGTCTAGATGTTTGACCAATGTAAAAAGCATGACAACTACAGGAGGCCATATAGATAATCCAATCGGTATTACAATTGGCAAAAAACTTTATATCAAATATGTGAGTGCTGTTGTTGCTAGAAAATTGTTTAGTTTTTAGTACATATTTGCAATTGCTACAGTGTCCACATGGCATACAGCCCATAAGTTTGTCTCCTGATATGGATGTCTGAATCATGTGCAGATTCCTAGATTCAGAATGATGTTTATAATGGTTAAAGTAGGCACCCAAGTTTTTACCTTTCTGAATGAAAATGAACATGTTTCAGATATGTGACTGGACAAAGCAGAATCTGCTAAAAGAATGTTCCAATGACGTTTGATGATATCAATAAATCTATTGGTATTTCTACCATAGGTGGTTGTGAATCGCAAACTGTTATTACTCCATGATTTATTCTTGTATCTGAGGAGATCATTACGATTAAGATGAGAAGCATAATTACTGGCTGTAATAATATGACCCATGCTATAACCCCTTTGTTTGAACCTGTCAGTCAAATCCTGGCGATAATACTGAAAACTGCTGTCATCCGAGCAAATACTTCTCATTCTAATGAATTGTGATTTTGGAATGTTCCTAGCTATATGTTTGGGATGAAAACTGGAGGCATGGAGTAAGGTGTTATATTTGGGATATTTACAGAATACCTGTGTACTGAGTGTGTTGTCCACATTTTATCACTAATACGTCCAAATAGGTAATCCTGTGTTTATCATAATTGATGGTAAAATGTAGGCCCCATTTGTTGTCATTCAGATATTCAACAAATTCGTTCAGGTATTCAATATCCGCCCTCCACACCATCCAGCAATAATCAAGATATCTATGCCAGATATCAATCTCAGCCAAATAGAGGTTGTGTGTATCATCATATATTATTTGATCTTCAATATATGCCATATATAAATCAGCATAAATGGGGGCAAAGGATGCCCCCATAGCAGTACCTTTAATTTGAAGGTAACATTGCTTCCCATAGAAAAATACATTTTTTGTGAGAACATGTTCAGTCAGACATATCAGGAAAGTGTTAAAGCCAGGTTTGTACATTTGTGATTTGTAGAGCCAGTATTCAATAGCATCCAGTCCAGCCCAATGTGGAATATTTGTATATAGTGCACTGACATCAAGAGTACATAACCACCAATCATCCTCTATTTGCATGTCATTGATTATGTCCAAAAATTTGGCGGTATCCTGGATCCTAGATCTCACCTACTTTAATAGGGGCTTAAGATATTTTGTGAGAAATTCGGAAAGAGGCTCAGTGAGAGAGCCATTTCCTGCTACAATTGGCCTGCCCGGTGGGTGCACAGGGTCTTTGTGAATTTTGGGTAAAAAATAAATATATTGGCTGACAGGATCAGTAATGGTCAGGTGGTTAAGAGTATCTGATGTGATAATTCCATTTTCTATTGCTGAGTTAAGAAAAGTGTCAATTTGTTGTTTGAACATGGATGTAGGATCTAATGGCATTTTCATATAATATTTAGCATCATCAAGTTGTCTGTGGGCTTCAATATCATAATCAGACCAGTTCATGGCAACAACAGCACCTCCTTTATCAGCAGAAATGATTACCAATTGTTTGTTGTCAACTAATTCCGCTAGACTCGTGGAATCCCACTGAGAAATATTATTTGACATAGGTGGAATCATGTTGGATGTAAAATGTAGATCTTTGAGAACACTGTGTTGGAAAAGGCTAACACAAGGATGCATAGGTGGAGTAAAAGTAGATCTATGGTATTTGAAATTGTCTGTCACACAGTCATGTCCATGGTTGTCCTGAAAATATAATTTAAGGTTAATTAATCTACAAAATGCTACTATGTCTCCCCAAAACCTTATGAGACTAAGAAGCCACATATGTCCCATTTATGCCCTATCTTCTCAAGCTGTGGCCAAAGTGTGTACAGTAACAGAGTGAGATGTATGCCCATAATAGTAATGTGGAATCTGGTACTGTATGTGGCAACATTCAGGTAGTGCTAATAAACATTTCTCCCACAGGTCTGTCAGATACCAATACTGTGTGTCCAGAAATACAAGAATGATACTCTGTACTGGTACTGTTTACATTGGTATTGTATGGCATTGTGACTGATGCAGTTGCTCTGAATAATGAGGTATTACTCAACACTGTTGCCCACACTGTCCTACAAAATATAACTGTCTAGGATATCTGTATAAGAGTGTTATAATACAAGGTCAGAATGCAAAAGCACAGAAGAATTTTAAGACAGAAAGCAGATAGGAGATATACAGCAATATCTATATAACACACACAGCTCTGATGGACAGTGTTTAAGTTGTAGCAGACACAGCCATGGTCTGAATCCTGGGAGTGGAAGTAGGCTGCATACAGAATCATACCCCACAACTGTACAGATGAGACCAGAATGTCCAGTATATGGGCCCATGTGTGCTGCTTGTCCCCGTGTCCCCCTGGTAAATCTGTGAGATGATCCCAGATGTTTAGCCAGCAAACAGGGAATACAAGTGATTGTGTTCTGATTATGACCTATTGGTTGATAAATATTTTTCTTTGTTCCTATGCATGTGCTATATTGAGTTATTCCAACACTGGTGGCATGTGCCATCA
>NC_056741.1:1463938387-1464043387 GCF_019279795.1 Protopterus annectens | reverse complement strand
GGAACAGAAACATGTCTGTGTGTACCCCCGGGGAGGACAACATCCCCTGGGTTTGTTCCACCTGAAGGTATTGTTGGACCAGTACATGAGGAGGCCCCAGGTTAGGACACACATGTGATGTGGCCAGGTAACATGGGCAGATGGGTTTAGAGAGGTTGTTCTGCTGGCCAGTAGTACATATATATGTTATTGTGTCACTGTTATAGAACATATGTTGGTAGTAATAGTCTACACAATACCGGAACATGTCCAACAGCATGCATAGATATCCCCAATGACACAGAATGTCAGATGTGCAGCAATCACAAAGCAGCCATACCACAGGCATATATGGAACCATAGTGGCATTGACAATGGCATGCAGGTGAATAATCTGTAACAGGCCAGCAATGATAGTGTCCATACAGAGAACATGGCTACAATCACATAGTAGAAAGTGTGGTACAATACAATATCTGTCCCACTGGTAGGTAAGCTGTAGCCATATCTAATGAGTTGTGTGTACAGTTTGTTGTAGCTGATATGGTTGGGGGTGAGAGAGATGTGTATTACGGACTGTGGTAACCTTGCTGCATGAGTTGCTTAGACCTGTTTCCATCTTTATGTCTTTCAGCCAAGATGTCACATGCACGTCTGCCTACTTATTCAGCAGCTGAAAATGAAGTGCTCATCACATACCTAATCCAGCACTACCCTGTGCTGTTTGGTAGGGCTGCCCATGACCAGCAGGAGAGGACCGGCCTGTGGAATGACCTAGTCCACAGGGTCATTAATATCGGATTGCACAACCGCAGTTATGAGCAGGTCTGGCATCATTGTACTGACCTGCTTCGCAATGCCTGTTGGTGTGCTGCTGCAGTCCAGAGGATCACCTCACCACATGGGGGGCCATGCCATCATCCCTCCTGACAAGTGTGGAGGAGCTCCTGGCCAGCCTCGTGGCACCTGCCTGTCCAGCCAGCCACCAACCACCGGACACCTTTGTGGAGGTGGGTGTCACCCACACATTGGCCGAGGAGTGCACAGGTAAGGACACATGGTATATCAGTAAACCACTGTTGCTTATGCATCCACATTGGTACAGGTAGATCATGCATATCTATCATGTCATAGATATATTATGCTGCTGCATAGTAGTGATAAACAGATGTCCAGATGTGGTAGTATTGTGGAAATGTACTGTTGATATATTGTAATACTGCACCCACCCTGTAGCACTGCCACACTTGTGGCCACTGGCATTGCATCTCTCACCCTCTTATGTAGGTCCCTCCCAGATACCACCAAGGCAGCAGCCTGTAGCAAGTGAGTATGGTTTATGTAGATGCTTGCCAACACACCGGGCATGTAATGGCAATGATATATCCCATGCACACATCTAACACACCTACCCAGAATGCATGCTGTACATGTGCACGTATTGTTGCTGTGAAATGCATGGCATCACAGGGATGACCATCATAGGTTATTGGAAGGGTATGTTAGACACCTGCATGATAACTAACATCCTGTCATTTCAGAATGTGTCCATAGGGAGTAACATAATGGTGGGAGACATGGCCCACAGTAGAGACATGTTTGGAACAAAACCCATATACAGTGCAACACCAGTGCATATACCTGTGGGACAATGGCAACTGCTGCAGAGATACACTATGGCATATAACATTACAGTAGTCCACATTATAAGCTGGGGCTAGCTTGTAACATGTGGTGTTCAGTGTATGGGACACTGCAAAGTGACACACATGAGTAGGGCTTACTTGTCATGCATTAGCATAAAGGCTGAAGGAGGGAGGGGTGTCAGCATGACACACAAGTGCACTGCAGCAGGGATCCAAAGGAAGCTAAGAATGGCAGTATCCACACATAGTCAGGTGCAAGACCTGTGACAGATGTAAACCTACCCCCCACAGCAATAGTGACAGCAGTGTGTGACTACCAAGGGATGTGCACATGAGTAGACCTTGCAATCATGCAGAGTAGGGGGACATGTGTAGGGCAGACTGAACATATACTGGCAATTGCAGATGGCCCATGCTGGTATAACCTCACCAGGAGTTGTGACTGCTGTAGTACACACAACAAGAGGTGCATCAAACTGTCATAGTGCACATATGCCTACACAGAGTGTATGCATCATGGTCAGCATCCATATAGCTAACACATTCCGTACACACTGCATGTGAAAGTACAGGACTTATGTCACATATTGGGCACATGTATTGTTAAGATATGCAGTGATGTGTTCCCATTGCAGATCACGGATGGGTGCATCATATAAGGAAGGGTGTGTACACCTCCCATAGCCACAGTATGCTGTCATGGTTGTTAGTGTAAAAGTATTGGATTGGTCATTCATAGTCCACTGATGTTGAGAGATGTAAATCAGGCAACAAGTATTCACAAATTACAACTGTCCACATATCATCCCAGGTATGTGTTGCTGAAAAACATAGGGTCTGTGAGCATTAAAGCTGATATATCTGGCACAGTACTACACATTCTGCAATGGGTTGTGCACCTATGAGGTGTAATGCACAGTACATGGCAGGATGCAGAACAGGTCCACAGCAATACTGTGTGCATGGATGCAGTGGTATCCAGGGGAAGGGGCATCACCTAGTGACACAGCACATGCATCACACACATGTATACTGTTGCTTGCATGGATCGACTAAAGATGAACTGCATGCTGCTCTGTACCATATGTTCTGCATGTTGACAGATGGGTAATAGGAGGACTGTGTGTACTATCATTGCGCAACCTCACTTGTATGTGTGTGTGTGTGTGTGTGTGTGTGTGTGTGTGTGTGTGTGTGTGTGTGTGTGTGTGTGTGTGTGTGTGTGCATCCTGGTGGTTAGTTAGTTTGTCTGTAGGGTCACTCTGGTGAAGTGGAGGGAGGTTGATGCATGTAGGATGTGTGTGTGCATGTGTGTGTTTGTGTGGGTGGCCATGTATGCTCATGTGAGATTGTGGGGTGTTCATACAGCTATACCTCCCTTTGGGACCATGCAGTACATAGGTTCATAGGTTCATAGGTAGGTACTAGGCTATTAGTCCTAGGGCTTATATAAGCCTAGCCAACAAGGTGCCCTGGCTTTTGCCACCCAAGAAATTTATTTTCCTGTGTCCCTGTTGAGCAGAGCCACAGAAGTGATCCCTGGAGTGAATTTCCTATTTCCCATCCAATCAAGATTTTTCTTGAAGAGTGCTAATGAGGTGCTCTGTTTGACATAGATAGGTAGTCTGTTCCAGAGTATGGGAAGTCTCTGGGACAGGAATCTATCCCTCCAGCATGTTATGTTTATTGTGGTGACAAGGTTTAGGTCCCTAGAGTGTGTAGCTCGGAGGGATTGGGAATTCTTTAAGTGGAGCATGTCCAACAGCTCTGGGATTGACATAGCTTTGTATGTTAGGCAGAGATTGCCTCTGAGTAGGGAATATGCGACGGAGTAAAGCTGGAGTTTTTTGAGATGGTCTGCATACGGCATCTGTTTGAGGGCAGTAATCCTCTTTGTGAGGTATTTCTGTGGCCTTTCCAGTTGTTGTAGATGTCTTGTGAGGTACATACCAAAAGGGGCATTGTACTCTATAATGGGTCTAATGAGTGATGAGTAGAGGGAAACAATGACCTTTTTTTCTGGATGAGAAACCTTTTGTGATGAGGTGAGCCACATAGAAGGATTTCCTGACCTCTGTGGTGATGTGATTATCAAAGGAGAGACTTCTGTCCACCTGTGTCCCAAAGTCTCTTATCACACTTTCAGCGTTATGTAGACTACTACTTATGTGGTAGTTCATGAGTACAGCATTTTTACCAAAGGGGATGACAATACACTTTTTGGCATTGAGCTTCAGGCCATGGCTTTGACACCAGGAATCTATCTCAGTGAGGTCCTTTTGTATTACGTCCACATCGTTAGGAGTTTTGATTATGGATCCTAGTTTGCAGTCATCTGCAAACTTTGTTAGCCAAAGACCTTCTGTGTTAGCCTGTACTTCAGAGAAGTAGATATCCAACAGGAGTGGACCCAGGACTGAACCCAGTGGTACTCCACTTGTCACTGGTCTGAAGTCAGATTTGGAGTCAGCTATTTTCACAGTGTGGGTTCTGTCCATGAGCCAGTTTGGCAACCCATTTTGTGAAATAGGGATTTATACCTAGTTTAGTGAGCTTATCTATAATTCCAGAGTGGGGGATGGTGTTGAAAGCCTTGGCGAGATCTCGATAAGCTGTGTGAACCCCCTTACCCTCATCTATGGCATTGCTGACTGCTTTAAAGAAGTCAATCAGGTTTAGGAGACATGATCTGCCTTTTACAAACCCGAACTGGGTAGGGTCCAGAGTTTGGAGATTACCAATGTCTTTGTTTATGAGTTCCATGATGATACGTTCCATGGCCTTGCAAACCAGGCTCATCAGGCTAATGGGGCAGTAGTTCCCGGGGTCTGTCATGGCTCCCCCTTTGTGGAGTGGGATAACCATCACAGTGGGCCATTCAGTGGGCACAAAGCCTGAGGTGAGGTGATGATTGAACATGGTACTTAGATAGTGTGCCAGTTCATTCTGTAGTTCATGTAGAACGCAGCCTGTGATATTGACAGGTCCCATGGATGCTGTGTTCTTGGCTTTGGAGAGTGTGTTTCTTACCTGTGCAGCCGTGATGACAGGAACTTTGCATTCTTCCGGTATAGAGATGGGCCCTCTAGTGGGGGGGGGGTAAAGTTAGCACTGAACCTATCTACCAGGATGTTGGCAATATCAGTTGGGTCTGTATATTTAGTGTCATTGTGCTGTAACTCTGAGCAGATCTGAGTGTTGCCATTGATATTCTTGACATAACTATAGAATGCTTTGTGGTTGTCTTTAAAGTCAGTGGCAATTTTGTTTTCCTAACTAGCTTTGGAGGATTTTATGAGGGATCTCAGCTTCTTACTGAGGTTGTCCAGGGAGTTCCTCCAGTCATGGAATTTTACTCTTTTTTGCAACAGTTTGTTTCTTCTGTTGTAGAGGTTGTTTATGGCAGAGGACCACCAGATTGGCTTCCTTTTTTGGAGGATAGCATCTTGGTTCTATTAGGGATAGCATGATCCATGCACTCGTGTAAATGCGTATAAAGTGCATTTGTGTGGGATTCAGTAGTCGTACCTCTATTGCCCATCTGCATGGGTGTCATGAAGTTTGCCATTTCTGACTTAAGAAGTGTGAAGTTGGCTTTCGAGAATATTTTTACGGTGGTTTCCCTAATTGGGGGTGGAGGTGGGATGTGGATGTCTAGGGTGATTAGCTTGTCGTCGGATCTAACCAACGAGGAATTGACCTCTGGTGTGGAACATTGGTTGCTCATGTTGGTAATGACTCCTCATGTGTCTTATAGTTGGCAACAATACATTTATGCCTTTGTTTTGTTACTAGGGCTCGTACAAGATATACAAATCACCATTGTGTTTAACACCAGGTGTGACATTTCTTTATAGCAATTCAAGTAATAGGTGTTGTTTTCACCTTCTTTGATATGGAGGTGGTGTGAGTCCTTATTAATATGATTTTTGATGGCATATTCACTGGTTTCCTATCCATCCTTGTCACGCCTTGCTTTTATGTTCTTTTCTTGTTTTAATAGTAAGCTCAGCATTAATGCCAATATTGGTCCCATTAAGTTTTTTGGGCTCAATAGTGGACAATCTTGCTGTTAGACATTTGTTAATATCAAACCATTTATATATGGTTGAACCCTCACTTTTCTGAACTGCTACATAGGGATTGTTTTATTGTTGTATGACTCTATAGCATCAGAATCCATCTCTACACATTTTTCTATTTTTTAGATTTTCATTCCATGTTAGTTTGAGCTATTGTACACTTGGCCTAATACTACAATACTTAACACAAATTGTGCATTAATTAGAATTTTTTATACATTTCCACATTACGGGCCTTTCAATCTATTTAAGATTATCATCAGTAAGATTTTAGATCTCGTTTTTTCAGCCTGTTGTCAAATATTATTCCAACTATGATTTTGAGTAAGGAGCCATATGTTGTTTCAGACCTAAGGCTTATTGGTTCAGACAGGACCGGCAATAGTCCCAATTCAGGTGAATAGTCCCTTTGGGAATATTTTCACATTTACTTATGTCAGCTATAATATTATATTGGTCTGCTGCTTATGGATCCTATGCTGAACCGGCTCAGGTCTATTTAACTTTGGTATTATTTTGGACAGCGGTCTTTATTAATATATTTAAACATGGAATTGCATCATTTAATAAATGGGCTGTTTTCTGACAGAGACGATCTTTCTGTTTTTGGAATTGGTCCCCTTGGTGAAAAGTTGGATAATCTTGGCAACACAGGTCTTGATGAAAATTGTGTAAACATTTTTTCAAATCTTAACAAACATATGAGATCTTTGAGAAATAACGTTTGGCATTACAAACTTTTTCGTGCATATTTACTCAAAGGCATCACTCCACGAGGGTTATGAGTACGTATCCAACCACTGGTTAATTCCCCTGATGATCTTCTATTGAAACAATGGAATGAAATTCAACAAGAGACAACCCTGAAATTTGTTGAAGTACTAGCAAATTTCCATAATAGAGTAATTGAACAAGAAATTAAATCCATTTCTTCTCTTAGTGATAAGGCCAAGCGATTTGAGGGTCAGACCATATATACAAATGGTATCAAGAACATAAGCAAGGAACTTATGACATTGGAATCACAGCTTAAGGATAGGAAAAAGAAAAAGTTCCAAAGGGATTCAGATGATTATACCAGAGGGGATCCCTTCAATTTTACAAACAAAAACAAACATGTACGATTTTCTCCTTTGAATCATACCTATCCCAAGAGGAAATGGACTAAATCTATCCTTAAGAAAGGCACATATAACTATACTGACACTTCAGCTTATGAATATTCATCCTCATGTCTTGACACTGATTCAGGGGGTGCCACAGGCTCACCAGTATCCAAGAGAAGAAATTCTGTCACCTCACAGGATTTACATGTAGGAGGGGGGGGGGCAGGAAACATAAAAGATGTGGACAACATGGAAACACTATTAGAGATGTTTGTGACCAAACAACCACTGTAAACATTACTAATATTTCATCACATGTCCTCTCCTCCTCTGAAATTGACATTGTTAACAAAGGATTATCATTCATCCCTGTTTTTTTTTGTTTCTGAAGAAAGTTTTGTTCAAGATATTGTTTCATTTTGTAGAAATCTTAACCTTAAACTATTTTTCCAGGAACAAGAACCAAAGATCTCTGATGAATTCAAATACCATAGGTCTTCGTTCATGCCACCCATGAATCACCAAGTTTACATGTTTCAACAAGCCATTATCAAAGATCTACATTTTCAATTTAGATCAATTCCACCATTACCTAATTATGTATACAAAATTTGCATGGAAAATATCAACACATTGGCAAACAATCACAATCTAGTCATAATTGGTGCTGACAAAGGTGGTTCTATAGTGATTCAGGATACATTACAATATGATCATGAAGCACTGAACCAATTATCCAATGCACGCTATTACTCGGAACTCACCATTGATCCAATACCAGTATTCAAGGAACAGATTGATTATTTCCTTAGTTTAGCTGTTGCAGAAGGTATCATCACTCAAAACATGCAGCATCAACTCATCATTGCCAACCCTTGTCCACAATACATTAATTTCCTACCTAAAATACACAAGAACCTTCAACACCCATCCGGCAGACCCATTGTTTTAGGTAGAAATTCATTAACAGAACCATTATCTCTATTCCTTACCAAATTTCTTAAGCCCCTTTTACAATGTGTCCATTCTAGAATTCAAGATACCATGGAATTTTTACAGATTATCTCTGATACACAGCTTGAGCCCGACTGGTTACTTTGCACATTGGATGTAAAATCATTATGTACCAACATACCACATTGGGCTGGCCTAGAGGCATTGGAATACTGGCTCAACAAAACTGAAATATACAAGCCAGGTTTCAACACCCTTTTGTTGTGTTTAACAGAACATGTTTTCACAAACAATGTGTTTATTACAAAGACAAATGCTATTTACAAACCAAGGGGACAGCTATAGGTGCATCTTTTGCACCCATATATGCCAATTTGTTCATGGCATACTTTGAAGAGCAGGTTATTTACGACAACTCTCATAAAATTTACATGGTTGAAATGGACATTTGGTGCAGATATTTGGATAACTGCTGGTTGGTATGGAGAGCGAATAAAGAATACCTTTCGGAATTTGTTTCTTATTTGAACGAAAATAAATGGGGGATTGAATTTTCTGTCAGCTATGATAGAGATAAAATTATCTTCTTAGATGTATTGGTTTGACATACGCTGACTACAGAAATTCATCGTAAATTCCCCCAAAATAATTCACTTCTCCATGCAACCAGCTTTCATCCTCCTCACATCTGCAAAAACATTCCCAAATCACAGTTCATACACATTAAACACATTTGTTCTGATCAGCACACTTATACACACTTCAGAGATGATTTAGTACATCGATTCCATGACTGTGGGTATAAAATGGGTCAACTATTACATACCAAACACACAGTTGACCAGATGGAATGCACTGAATTGCTTCATTACAAAACTAGACACAAATCACCTTCAATAACACCTAGATTTATCACCACATATGGTTGGAATACCAACATATTGATGCAAATTGTTCAACATAATTGGAACATATTAACATGTGAACCTAGACTTCAGGACATTCTTGGAGACAGATGTTCGTTTTCCTTTTGGAAAGGCAAACATCTATCTGCCTTTTTTAATCACTTTAAACATCTTGAGAAGAAAGGTACCAAAAGTATCCAGACCACATTATCAGGGGATCCATTAATTGGTTGCTTCCCTTGTGGACACTGTATCTATTGAAACATCATACTCAAAACCACCAGTTTCAGCAGTCAAAACACCCCTCAAGTATTCAATATAACATTTTTTTGCTAACTGTTCCTCAGATTGGGTCATTTATTTGGTCAAATGCACATGTCCTGCATTCTGTATTGGCCAAATCTCCAGACCCTTGAAGCTTTGAATCTCTGAACACTTTAGTGATATCAGACACAAGAGAGTCACCAATGCTTTATATAAACATTCTTTGGTACATCCAAAGGCTACTTTTAGTTTTACCATTATTGATAAAATTAGAAGATTCAGGCATAACAAATCAGGTTGGCATAATTTATTAAATTCAATGGAGAAAAAAATGGATCATTAAACATGGTGGGCTCTTTAAGCCAGGTCTGAATGAGCATATGTAATTAAGCACATGACTCACTTTAGTATTTAAATACAGGTTCTTTTTTGTTGCTCTTTTAAACACTGAAGAAGGTTTTGTAAAATATTTGCTGAAACTGGTCTGTTTTTCAAGAACCTCAATCAATAAATTTATTTTCAAGGTGCCTTGTATGCTGGTCCTGTTTTCTTTTTGTTTGAATGACTCCTCATGTACCAACCCTTTTACTCAATGTTTTCTAGAATTCATAAATTCCAACGCCTTGCATCAACTTATTCACACCCCCAACAGGAGTTTTCCCAGTTAATGGTGGGGTAGTTAAAATAGCCCATTATTAGGGTGTTGGGTTGTACCCTAATACTTTCCAGTGTATCAAGAAACTAGGAGTGAGAATCCTGAGGCATGGTGGCGGGGTCTGTAACAAGCTACAATTTGGTTTGGATTGGATGGACATGGACTGCCACATTACACACCAGGAATACTTGTCATATATGTAATCACAGGACAGCTGATAGTATAATATGGTCTGTAGCATGGAACTGGCATCGAGAGGGAAGGTAGACACCAGGTACACCCTCAATATTGCATTCATCAGGGAAATCACCTACAACCCACATATGCAGCACTACAGATGCATTGGGGAAGTACTAGTCAACACCAGGGAGTGTCTCTGTATATTACAGTTGTCACATGATAGGCTGAATGAGCAGCATATCTGGCATGTATATACACATGTCACACCAGTGGGTGATATTATGTATAGAACATTGTAGCCCACACATATAGGGGCCATGCTTATGATGTATGAGCATACCAAGGGTGCATACCAAATGACAGCAGTGAGGCCATGTAAAACCACTACACACAGATCAGGCAGGTAATGTAGTAACACGTCTTGTGGCATGTCCGCTTGTGTAGGCATTTAGAGGACTGATATGTTAAGGAGTGGTATCAAGGTGTGCATGTTAACAAGTGTGATTCAGGATGGGGTACCACATGGACATATATGTGGGACTGTCTGTACAGCCATTGACAGGTAGGTATTACAGATGTGTGTGTGTGTGTGTGTGTGTGTGTGTGTGTGTGTGTGTGTGTGTGTGTGTGTGTGTGTGTGTACTGTTAGGCAATGATGTATAGGTTTTAAAATGTGTTTATTGTTTTCCCCCACAGGTGGTAAGGTGGGTCATGGTCCCTACTGCATGCAATCTGATGTTGGTGTCCATACAGACACCGAAGATGACGATAGTGATGTTTTGGCACAGGTAGGGTTGTCAGGGTCCAACACTGCACCAACAATTGACATCCCCCTTTTAGCCACCCCGCACACAGTTTCCATGCCTACACATACCCCATCACCAATAGTCATAGAGGAGGGGCAGCTGGTGTTTGGAGGCAGTACACTGGAAAGTATGGCAACCATGCCTACTGTGTCCGGTCACAACAGGCATAGCTGGATGTCTGGCAAGGCACTACATAGGCGAATGTCCCAGGGTGCTCATGGTAGGACCACTGGACATAATGCTCCTGGCATAGGCAACATAGCTAGTACCAGCAGGTGCATGTTTCAGACTGTCATGATGGTGCAGGTATATATGGAACGTTACACCAGACAGGGCCTGAGGCTGCTGAGGGCTGCTCTCGCATCTGTAAGCGACAACTTCCGTGGACTGTCTGATGCCATCCATGCTTATACGGAGCTCATGGATAGATGCATGGTGAGATGATGGCCCTCACCAGCTGTGGTGTATCTGTGCTTTAACATGTGATGGGAATGCGGCGATGCCTGCGTGGACTTGGGCCAGCAACACCAACAGCTGGCAATCAACATGGGCATGCTAGCACACCAAGGGGCTCCTGTAGTGGCAGTAGCAATCCTGGCAGTGCTGGGGGTGTGCTGTCCACACCACACCACAGCAGGCCACATGCACGTGGTCATGGTCAGTCCAAGAAGGGACCTGGTACCACCGGACATTTGTCATCAGCAGGTGAGAGTAGCACATCGAGGCCTGTAACTGGACTTACCCATGGAACCCCTGGCAGACACAGTCCATGAGTCCATGGCCGGAGGCAGTGAACTGCACACCCTGCCAGGTATGGTCTGCAGCTGTCCATAAGCACCTATGTATGGCAGCCACATGGCAGAACTGTGTGGATGCATACCCACACACTATGCAAACACACCTAGGGCAACCCCATACCTACACACACCACATCACATCACCCAGCTCACCACAGTACACCCCTCACTCACAGACATAGTGTCAAATGTATGGCCCCAAACTTGGCGTCTGTCAAACCAACATCACACACTGTGCATATGATGATACCTATGCCACACCCCTGTCATCCATACAATCAATGCGGGGACAGGCTGATATGGTTCTGATGCACACAGTGACTGTACGACAGTGTATCACAGTACTGCAGTGTAACATGTTGCAAGGAGTAAAGTGTAATGTATACATGGCAGGTAGCATAGCCAACCAGTAATGATGCCTCATAGCTGTTAGTAACACTGGTTGTTTGTGGTCTCCATATTCTTATCCATTTGTGTTGTAGGTGTACATGTGTCAGCACAAGTATGCCCTGTGCATTAGATGATACCTGTGCCACATCCCTGTCATCCATACCATCAATGCAGAGACAGGCTGATATAGTTCTGATCCACAAGGTGATTGTACTACAGTGTACAACAGTACTGCAATGTAACATATAAGGAGTAAAGTGCAATGCATACATGGCAGGTAGTGTAGCCATCCAGCAATGATGCATTATAGCTGTTAGTAACACTGGTTGATTGCACTCCCTATAATGTTATCCATTTGTGTTGTAGGTGTACATGTGTCAGCACGAGGATGGTCTGTAGTCATATTCCGCAATGGGATATGTTACTGTGGTGACACCATGGCTGTGACATATCTGGGGTACAGTTGAACACATGTCACACACACACACACACACACACACACACACACACACACACACACACACACACACACACACACACACACACACACACACTGTTACTTGGCAACACTGGGACTAGACCCCTACCTACCTATGTAGTGATACTGAAGTGTGTGGCTTACATTGCACACACCACACAGCATTTAGGGTGAGGTATGTCTCAGGTTACATGTTACATGCAGAACATCCCCAGACATGTACAGTATGCTAATGGGGGATGTAATGGGTGTATTTGGACAATACGTAGTGTGACATACCGTCATATACACATTAACAGACACGTAACAGCCAGACACACATCCAAGATACCAGGGCCTATCTCTGCTAACTAACTTGACCATGTGTCCAATGTGTAACAAGTAGGCTGCATACATCACATACATAACTGGATTGGATCGTGGTAACAGTTACCTGTATGGTTGATGGTGACAGTGGTAACCATAACGTGGTACATGGGACATATACCGGGTGTACCTTGGTGTAATGACAGTGTTGTACCTTGGCGTAATGACAGTGTACACAGCACCCATATCCCCCAGTGGATATTGTACTCCCTGAAACCCATGATGACACTCTGCCATACCCACCATCACACATTGGCCATGACTGAGACACAACCCATAGTATACTCCAACAGTGGTACTACAGGGATATGCATCTAATGCACATGCCACATGCATAGTAGGGTGTTGCATTGTCATGCCTCACCTATGGGCAGCAACAACACTATCTCTACTACTGTGTGGCAATGAGTATTGTAATAGGAGTATGTTGCATAGGAATACCATGCCTTTCAGATATACGGACATGTACAACTACACACACATGCCAGAACACAATGGGTATCCCATGCCTATCAACCCATTTCTAAAACACTGTTGTGCATGTACTGTATGGCTCATGTAGCCGGTATGGCATGGAGCTTAACAGGATACATGCAATGTCCCATACAGCAGCAGCCACAACTGACTATGGCAATGGGTGCTGCGTTGGTTGTAAAAGCCCTCATGGAATTCCCAAGTACATGTGTGCTAACACACAGACACTGCTATACTCAGTCATGCACACGTACACATGTGTCAGTACCAGGGTGCATCGCTTCAGGTGGTCATAGCTGTGTACCTAGCTATTGTCCAAGGGGAGATGGGTTGTGTAGGAGTTGTGTGTATATTGGTATCCTGTCACCTGTCAGGTGGCAGCAGGTAATCTATTGTCAGACACTACTGTGGTGACCCTCAGGGTGAGAATGACATCCATCAGCCAATCCTCCATGTGCCTCCTGCACATGGCCACTGAGGTGATCAAGTTGACATTTATGCAACATGCATTACAACACATGGTTAGTGTCTGTGATGGAGACGTGTACCCAAGCATGTTTGGTTGACTGTGGTAGTGTAGTGCAGGTAGCCGTGGCATGTGGTACATATATGGTGACATCTCCTATATGTGCCACATCTTACATAGCTGGGCAGACATGTCAGTGTCAATCAAGCTTAGGTTGCCTGTACATATCCCAGCTGGATACCTGCCATAGGCACATCTGTACAGGGACTGACAGTCATCAGCTTGGCAAGTAGCTATGCAGTAGCATAAGTGTGTAGACAGATAGACATCTGACAACAATATGTATGACATAACTACATGTCAGATACCCTCAATGACAAGTGCTGTACAGACGGTAGTCTACAGTTACATTCCACATGATGGATCATTACTCAGTAAGGGGTATATACTGTGACACAGCTCACACATCAGGGATACAACAGGGAGGCCTCAATGTCCAGCTATGCCTGCAGGTGTGCCTGTTGTCAGTACTACATTTAGCACTCTGCTCTTGCCTGGGTTAGCACTGTCAACAGTAGTACTGTCATGATACACTACATACCAGTGTGACAGCACGTACCCTGGGCTACTACGCCTGTATGTAACACATTCACATGGATAACTGTGCTGTACAGGCCTCATATATGTCTGTGTCTCACACATGACACTCACATCCCTTGCTACTTTAATGACAGCACATAGGTGCATATATTTACATGGCATTACATACACATATTACAGATTATCAGACTGGGTGGTGTGACCTGGTTACAAGGGCTAAGAAATGCTTAGCAAGTATCAACATTGCTGCAATGCAGCTGAGCTGATTTGCACAATGGTAAGCAAAGCCTACACTGTGTAAGCACCTGTACATTTACCCATAGCTCAGCACTGCTTAGCTTCGAGCAAACCCGTGCAAACATGATTAAAGCTGCTCAAAATTGCCTTAACCACTCTGTATCTGACAGCCCTTGTTCTGCGCAGCAACAAAATGAAAAGCCCTTGCAGGTCTTAAACCCAGAACCCTGTACACTGAAGTCACAACACTTAACCAGTACACCATGACCACTGCGAAGACAGCTGTTGTTTTACCAATATAGTTGTCAATACACATATTGAGTAGTACTAAACAATTGCCTTTTGTTCCTAAATTGTGTAGTCCTTGTTATTAATATGACTGTTGCATCACATATGTTGTTTTATCATAATGTACACATAGCAGATACATATGGTGAGATACATGTGGGAGGGCATGCACAACCCTGAGGTTTACTCATGACAGGAATATGGTTGTGTATATATATATATATATATATATATATATATATATATATATATATATATATATATAATAGGTCTATATATGTCTACATGTACATACACATGTATACTCATACAAATGTCTACATATACATCTGTATAGTGCTACATATATATGGCCATGTGTACATCTCTTCGTATGTACACACACACACACACACACACACACATATATATATATATATATATATATATATATATATATATATATATATATATATATATATATATATATGTATATATAGCTATATATGTATGCACATCCTATGTGTACAGATATGCCTAGTTATGTTGGTATATATGTAGATATCTATGACTATATGTGCATACATATCTATTCTGATATGCCTACTACTGTCAATATATATGTAGATATCCATATGTATTTGTACATATGTATCTCTATCTCTATATATGTAGACATATATTGCTCTGTATTGTATATATATATATCTCTGGGTGTTTATATGTATATATATATATATATATATATCTATATATATATATATATATATATATATATATATATATATATATATATATATATATATATATATGCCGATATGTATATGTCTATATATCTATATAGATATCTGAATAATTATATATACATATATTTTCATCACATGCCCTGAACATGGAGAGTAGCCCTACCTCAGCCCTTATTGTCCCAACTTCGTGGTGCAAGAGAATGGCAGGTATATATATCAGGTATATTTGTAGAATATTGTTACTGTAATTGGGATTGTCTTCACAGACATGGTGTGTGTGGGAGGTCACTGGCTACTGATAGACATCCTAAGGACATCATAGTACAGTACTGCTGCCAACACGTAATGCTACTGTGGACTGCAGCAGAGATATTGGCCAATATATATGGGTATTCTGACACACTCTGCACAATCCAGAGGTATGCACAGAACCCCTTAGTGCAAGACATGTGGACCAAGCCTGACAATGTGGATGTTAACAGCCATGTAGATGGGTATAACACGTAATGACTGGTATACATTTGCCCCCATAGGTTATGCATTCACACACCCCTGTCTGCCCTGACACATGATAACCACTGGTGCAGAGGTGTCATGGCGACATACTACCCACTAGATATTGACATACATCTGTACAGCATCCCACTGCTCTGTATGCCATACATGACTGTTAAGGGTGGCCTGGCAGCAGTACATCTGGCAAGTATCTGGACATGACATCTCACTGGGTAAGTACACTAAGCTGCTAGGCATGTAACAAAGCACTGTGCAGGCTACACCCAGACTGGCTCAACACTGGCCTACATTTCCTATGGGGGAGTACACATGTACCTGCATATATAGCAGGCTCTACAGGCATGTCACAGCACAGAGTACAATACATTTGTGTGAAAGTGCATAATCACAACCAATGTGAACACAGCCACAGCTACATATTGTAAGCTAGCTAAATATTACAGTATATGGACTATCTGTTCAACACCACCCTCATATGTGCCACTCACACACTAACCCTACATATACTGGACCGCTACATAGTGTGGTCCAATGCCTGTCTGTGGTATGGGACATGTGTTTGTATGGCACTACAAACATGTAAGCCGATAGGGTAACATACAGTGGAGCAGCATGTTACATCAGATAGAATGGGACCAAGAACAATGACATCTACCGCAGTCTGTACGCAGGTCACAGTACATATTAACAATTCACACACTGTCGACATTCACCTTAAGTACACAGACCTCAGTACTGTACACACAACCACAGAATGTCCAGGTTATGTCATCAAATATAACCCCTACTATACATAACATGTGTAGCAGTCTGATATCTCACTGGCTTGTTATCAGATATGATGTCACTAATTATGGTGTACAGCACATGTGCACCTCTTACTGCATGACATATGTACAAAGGTTGACAGAGATGTGGCTGGAGGAACATACACAGGGCCAAAATTGACATGTTGCTGTGATAACCTCATACATTTACTGTTGTAACAGTGTTTGTTGCAACATATGTCCTATGAGGGATATGAAGTCAGTAACTCTCACGGCTGTCACCATCTACAGACTGCAATCCTCACACTACATTCTGCAGTTCACAGATATGTGCTCCGTGGTTAACACATGAAACAAAAGGCACCACACACTGCCTAGTCTGCAGATGACCCTACAGATGGGGGTTTCCTCATAAACATAGCACTGACATGGCAGGTATTAAAACGTGTAGGGCAGCCATATCCACACACACCCTGTTAAACGAACATTACTCCAAATGCTGTATAGTAGTACTTATAGTCTGTAGTCAGGTCAGGCACAACCCCACCCCAGTGTGTTGCCCTGTTTCCACAGTGTATGTTGTTAGAGGTAAATCCCCAATCCATCTGAGATGCTGTTTGCCAAACAACAGATCGAGTTCCTGATCACAGTGAATGAAAAGGCCCAAAACCAACTTGATGTTCCTAGATATTGGAGTGTGTTTCCATGCAATTGGCAATGGAAATGTTACCACAGCTGTTCCACATGCAATCAGCTAAGGGTGGCCTGCAATTTGTGCAGAGGCCATCAGCTGATCATGAGCATCACTTAAAATACACATGCTGCTGCCTAAGCAAAGCAGGTGTATGTCTTCACATCCACCAGAGAGGGAGTGAGAGAGGCAGACGGAGGCAAAGAAAAGGCAGGGATGGGTGGGAGAGCAAAACTTAAGCATGTTTGTGTCACACACCTACTAGCACAGTTTATCAAACCCCTGACAACTATATAGTAGAATCACAGTTCTATGCAGTTATTGGATGTGTCACATAGGTTGCATGTTGAGGAGCCCTTAAAACATATATGTGATGGTGAGTGACATCTGCAACAGGAATATGGTAGCTATAAGGTAGGTGTAGTACACATCCCTGTCCACATAAACAGGTGCCAGCATCAACACAGCCACACTCTCACAGGGATGCACACACATTAACACACTTGGCAGGGCCAGGAATAGAACTCATCACTAGTGAGATTGCTACCACACATTACTGTGCAGGTATCATATGCACCACAGGGGTCATACAGAGGTTATATGGGCAAAGGGTATGTGGAGGTGTCTGACATTGGACAGCATGCTTCAGTATGCCAATGGGGGTTGTAGTGAGTGTGAATGTGATCATACACATCATACAACACACACAGACACACAGGGTGCTAGTACTGACATGCATGGGTGCATTGCTTCACAGGTGTGTAGTGGTTGACTGTGCCAGACAGCTATACAAGGCTAGGTGATGTGTATACCTTGGCATCAGGCCACATGACAATGGTCTGCATTGTGGCTTAGGGGTGTAGTTTCTGGATTTTCCCACACAGGTGAGTACTGTATTCACCTTCCAGCCAGCTGGGTGACTACTGCATGTGGCCAATGCTATGCATTGCTTGCCATGTATGAGTTCCTTAGTCCATGACATGGATGGTGTCTGGGATGTGCACACCTCCCACATACATGTACAGTAACATGTGGAACTGTAGCTGGGGTGTCTGGCCCATGTTATGTACACAGATTGTTATCATCAGATGTGCCAGTCCTGGCCTCATGTGGTGGGAATGGTTAATGGACAGCAGGTTTACCCTGCACCTACATTGATAGCATGATACGAGCATTCTGTGGTGTCAGTGACATCTGTCCATACAGGACATGTTTTTCAGGCATGGTATGTCCTTTGTGAGTCACATTTGATGGCACAATAGGTGTTGCAGGTGTCCAGTGGGGAACATGGTGAAGGTGCACTGTCGGCATGTACATGCCTATTGGACATATGGGCAGGGTGCCATGCCCACTGTAGCCCACTGCAACCACACCATGGTTACTATCAGTGGGCAATATGCTGGGTACTACCAACATAATGGCTGTTGCATAGGTAAATGTGTGTGTGTATGAGACATGGGTTGAGAGTGTTCTCTAGGTAATACTAGGGTTGCTAACTTTGTTTGCATGGCCTTGATGTCACATGTAGGGGTATGGATTTGCACCCCAGCATCTTGGCTATTTCACATCTGTTATCCCTGTACGGTATACATTGTGATATACACTAGAGCCACCATATAAGAAATTTGCAAAACACTCCACATTGAGTCCAGTTGTTACACACTCACAGCCACCTACACACAGGATACAAATTACAAGCACAGACACACAGTCACACTCACACCTGTCATATCTGGGATTAGAACTCCTAACTAACTAGTTTATTACACTACAGCACTGCACAGTTATAGGACGTGCCATGAAGATTACTGACGTACTCTTTCCCCAAAGGTGTATTTCACAGTGACTGACATCAGCAGGATTGCCAAAGTAGGGCATTTGAATTGTAGTGAGTGTTATTAGCCTAAAATGCATTTCCCCCTACACAGACATAGAAACACACACAAAACATCCACAACTGCCATGTGTGAGAATAGAATCCCTACCAGAGTTCTATATCACACTACGGCATGAAGCTGTTATAGGACACACCACAGGGATTACAGGAGTACTCCTTCCCCAAAGGTGTATTTCACAATAAATGACATCAGCAGGATTGCCAAAGTAGGGCATTTGGATCATAGTGAGTGTGGCTAGCCTAAAATGCATTGCTCTCTACACAGACATAGAAACACAAACAAACATTCACAACTGCCATGTGTGTGAATAGAACCCCTACCACAGTTCTATATCACACTACAGCATGAAGTTGTTGTAGGACGCACCATGGGGATTACTGGAGTACTCTTTCCCCAAAGGTGTATTTCACAATGAATGACATCAGCAGGAATGCCAAAGTAGGGTATTTGAATGGTAGTGTGTGTAACTAGCATAAAATACATTGCTCCCTACACAAACAGAGACACACACACATACACAGTTGCCCTGTCTGGGTTTATAACTCCTACCTGACTAGTTTATCACAGTACAGCAGTACAGAGTTATAGGATGTGCCATGGAGATTACTGGGCTATAATTTTCTGAAAGGTATTTCACAGTGTATGGCATCAGCAGCCTTGCCAAAGTATGGCATTTGTATTATAATGAATGTGACTAGCCTAAGAAGCATTGTTTTCTACCCAGACAGAAACACACACAGTTGCCATGTCTGGGATTAGAACTCCTACCTAACTTGTTTATAACACTACAGCAATACACAGTTATAGGGTGCACAATGGAGATTACTGGGCTGCAATTTTCTGAAAGGTGTATTTCACAGTGTATGACATCAGCAGTCTTGTCAAAGTAGGGCATTTAAATTGTAGTGAGTGTGACTAGCCTAAAAAAACAATGCTTTCTACACAGAGACACACACACCCACAGTTGCCATGTCTGGGGTTAGAACTCTTACATAACTAGTTTATTACACTACATCAGTACACAGTTATAGGATGCACCATGGAGATTACTGGGCTACAACTTTCCAAAAGGTGTATTTCACAGTGTATGACATCAGCAGCCTTGCCAAAGTAGGGCATTTGAATTGTAGTGAGTGTGACTAGCCTAAAAGCATTGCTCTCTACACAGACAAAGAAACACACACACACACACACACACACACACACACACACACACACACACACACACACACACACACACACATAGTTGCCCTATCTGGGATTAGAACCCCTACCTAACTAGTTTATCACACGACAGCAGTACACAGTTATAGGACATGCCACAGAGATTACTAGGCTACCACATTCACAAGGATGTATTTCAAAGTGGAAGATCTCAGCAGGCTTGTCATAGTAGGGCTATGGGAAGGGCAGTGTGTGTGCATGGGCCATAACCCATTCATCTAGAGGTTAACACACCACATGCAGGCACACACAGGGTTATATTCCACAGGTACATGTATACAGGTGCTAGATGACTACTTCCTTGCACAATCATGTTGTACAGCTAGCACTTACACCACATAGTCCATACTGCTGACAGATATCAGTGTCTAAGGTCTACAGTGAGTGACATCTGAACCTCCTGTGGTTGTAGCCATTTGGCTGTGTGTTGGGTGGAACAGGCCTCATAATGGATGGCCCCTTGTGACAGTTAATCTCTTCCACACATCTTTATATGTCTACATTTGGCTTATTATAGTGTGTTGTCCTTGGATATATGGCTGTATTCCTATCTACTGTGTGCGTGCAAAGCATGAGTGGTGCATACTGAGAAGTATCTGCACTAACGTCTGCAACTGCCAGATATGTCTGGTCCACTGTTGTTTGCAGACATGGCCTTCATCTGTTTAAACATGTGAGCATGCCCAGTATGACCTTTCAGTATGTTGCTGTCTGACATTGCCTTCATTTCTCTAAGTTTGTGAGCATGCCCAGTATGCCCTTCTGTATTGAATGTATGGATAGATTCCAGGTAGTTTGTACTGCAGTGCAGACCTTTGTGTTCTACACCTACAGGTAGCATACTGTTACTGCAGGGTATCCATCGATCATTTGGCAATATGGGGAAAATTGTGCAGGGGATAGCATGTACTGTAGGTGATTGTGTTTGTGCTGCTTCAGCTGCATGGTACTGCTGTTAGGAGAGATATTCAGACATGTGTACTGTTATACACAGTGATGTTTTCTGTCCTCAAGTACTGTCAGGTGGACATTCTTGCTCACAATGATGTCATGGGGGAGAAGGGTGACTGCAACTGTGTCCGGTATTGTGGGCATACACCTATGTATTCATGGTAAGTTATGCCATTCTGGAGGGAGAGCTGCAAACACTTGGTGCTGGGTCTGTGTATCCTGTTCAGCACCTTAGTACAGTGCTGGCAGAGGATGCCATATTTGTACGCCCATCAACATGACAGTATGGGCTTATCTTGCTCTGGCAATGCCTCACAGCTGTACAGATTTGAACAGGTTATCCAGAGGCAGGAGCCATGGGTCAAGACATTAACCCTATTGTGGTGTACGGGCAGGTGTGCAGCCACCTATTTATGTATTTGCAGCCAGGGATAGTGTGTGTACACAGCTTGGTGTCAGACCCTGCACATTACATGTTGCCCATGATCCCACCCCCTCTGTTATTCTAACCTATTCCATACATTCCGGTTTAGATTTAGACAACTAGACACAAATTTGAGTCTAGTATAGTGTTGAGTTCAGCAAAGTAGCAAGCAAGCCAAATATTGCATGATATGACCACAAGGTCATTACGAGTGCGAGCAGAGAGCATCAGAGAGCATGTTCAAATCAGCATATTGTCAATGCATCAATGTAAACAAAATATATATATAGGCAATACACATGGTTTTTTTTTTTTTTTTTTGTTAGTGTTAGTTAACAACACAGAAGAGGGCTAGGGCAACAAAAAAATAGGATTGAGGAAAGGAGAGCCACTGGATAATGAGGTTACAAGCCCATAGGTTTGGGCTCAAGAGAAGTTATCTATTAAGCCTTTCCTAACTTCCAGGTCCTTAAAGCACTAACATTAGCTTTAATTATTTTTTTGTTTGTTTGATTGATGTGTTGATGTCACTATCTGTTTTTGTATAAAAGGGAGGGGTTCTACACTGCAATTATATCTGATGAAGCTTGAGAAGAAAAACAAAAGCGCTTATACCACTGCAGTCTGTTTATCTGTTGTTCAATAAAGCGTGGACTTTTGGTTTTATCTGAAGACTTTGGAGTTCTATTCGGTTTGGCTTACATGGTGCACTCTTTATTGTTATTTTTACTTAATTATCCATACATTCACTGATACTTTCCCTAAGGGTATCACCCCATCACAGGTGTGTGTTAGTGTTGGTCCACAGTTCATGCAGTGGGGCATGGTGGACATGTTACTGTGGTTTGTCCACATAGCCTTGCATATGGCTTATGTGGAGTGTGTTATGTTGTTATTTGGGTGTCCATGACATAATATGCATTGGCAATATGTGTGAGACACAGGCCTTTGGAAGAAGCCTGTGGGGCATTAGGTGTTGCTGTAGGCCAGATATGGCAGGCTGTTGCATTCTGTCAGTCCTACAGTCCCAGACCACCATAAAGTACATTCACCTGGGGTGACAGGGAAGGTGTTATAGGTGTTCATAACGATACCTTCTATCAATCTTGATCAGGTGGTGTGGATGCTAGCAGGGTGCTACCTACAGCTAGGGACACACTTCCATAGGACACCTGCACTGCATGCTGCATTCATCCGCTATTGCCATATACAGGTAGGGTCTTACTGTACCCATTCCCCACAGCAGGTTTATGACCAGAAAGGTGCCTGAGGGTGTTTTTTGTGTGAGCTCAGTGCATGTGTGCTATGGACACTACTTGCATCTGACACACAGATATGCATGGGGCATTCCAGTTATGTTGGCATGTGCAGGTACATCGGCTGTTTCCCAATACATCAGTCCTACCTCCTCTGTGATCTGCAAGTGTTCAGGCAGACATCACAGGTATCCCCTACTACAGGTCCAGTTACTGGGATGCATACCTGTATGTACAATTCCAAGGGTATCTCCATTTCACAGTGACAAAATATACACGTATGTCTGGGATACTTCCCCTGTGTACTGCTTGTATATCTAGCCCAACAGCCATGTCAGTCTTTCAGATGGTGACACATACTACCACCATACATTTACAATGGCTTACTGCTAGCATGTGTTATACTGGTGGGGATTGTCTTTGGCACTGCAGTTGTGAGGGCTTGCCCCTGTCATCTGCAGTAGTGGGCAATGGCCACCAGGTCTTACCTCAACATGCATACATACTGACCACTCTCACACATTATGAAACACACACCATCCTAACACACACAGACCTGCATATTGTGCAAATGCTACAACCTATCCTGCTACCTTGGCCACCTCTGGGCATCTGTGCTCCACTTGTATTATACCTACTCATACATGTTACTACATTTCTACACAGGATTGGGGGGGGCACACTGGACTGTCACTACATTTCTACACTGGATTGGGGGCAGGGGTAGACCTGTCTGTTTCCACATGTCTACATAGGAGTGGGGGGGGGCACACCTGACTGTTACTAAATTTCTACATAGGATTGTGGGGGGATACACCTGACTGTTTTTACATTTCTACACAGGATTGGGGAGGGGCACGCCTGACTGTTACTACATTTCTACACAGGATTGTTGGGGCACACTTGACTGTTACTACATTTCTACACAGGATTGTGGGGGACACACCTGACTGTTTCTACATTTCTGCACACGATGGGGGGGCACACCTTACTGTTTCTACATGTCTACATAGGATGGAGGGCACACCTGGCACTTGTACACATTTGCTATGACTGTACTGGTATGTCAAGTACTCCATTTCATTCTGTATCCTAACCTATCATGCTGACTAGAGGCATATCAGTATACTACAGGTCTTAGCTTTAATTGCTCTATATATCAGTGTCTGACGTCCTACCCTTCAGAACTAACATTCCACTGCCTGCCCTGCTGTAGTCTGTCTGTGTAGGCCTGGGGGGTGGTTACCCTTAGGCATCATTCAGAGGCCATAGCACAGGCTCTGTTTGTGTTTTTCTACACCTGTCCTGCTGGCTGAGACTGTTGTTGGGTATGTGAACATCCCTGACTGGCATGTGTGAGTCATGTGGACACACATGTCACCCAACACATTTCCTGCAGTGGGTTTTGTCACCCTGTGTAGTACTGGCTACTATGGTGACTCCACTATTTGTTACAGATGTCATGGTGCCACTATGGGTGTCTACTATCTGCTGCCATACCATTCAGCCACCCAATTCCCTTGCATGCCCACATCCATAATGAAGTAAAAAACTTCCAAACCTCACTGAAGGTGATGAAGACAAATAGTAAAGTACAACGAGTAAAAACTTCAGAGCACCACCACGGCAACAGAAATGTTCTAATTCCAATGAAATGACCAAATAAAGATAAAAATAAGTGTTTATTGAGAATCAAATACTTAAAAACAAACTGAAACAGTAAGTACTGAGACACTTGCATGCAAGATACCCACCGAGGTAATAACGAACCACAACACTCTTCCATCCTCGAAACACAACTAGGCTCAGTGGAACAGATTGAACTGAGGCTAGTGTTGTGTGGATTAGTTGTGTTTCGAGGTTGGAAGAGCGTTGTGGTTCGTTATTACCTCAGTGGGTATCTTGCATGCAAGTGTCGCAGTACTTACAGTTTCAGTTTGTTTTTAAGTGTTTGATTCTCAATAAACACTTATTTTTATCTTTATTTGGTCATTTCATTGGAATTAGAACACTTCTGTTGCCGTGGTGGTGCTCTGAAGTTTTTACTCGTTGTACTTTACTATAGATACAGATAATGACACATTCTACTCCATTCAGCAATTGGTAGGTTGATTGACTTACCTTGTGGGTGTGCCAGTATTGATGATGGTGTTGGAGGGCTGCCTATGTCGGATGCACATAGTACACTCCCTATACATGGTAGAGCACAGGTAATGTCATGTTTGGCATCCCTTTTACTGCATGTGCAAGTCAGCGAGAGGTGTCATTCCCTGGGTCTCTACTGTGTCAGTGCATGTGCTATGCGTTGCCTCTTTGCCAAGACCAGGGCATACTGGGCATGCCCCCATCTATCTATTGGGGCAGGCTCAGGTTGTTCCTCTTCTGAGTCACTCTGTGCATGTGCAGGCCTTGACATTGGTGGGGGACTGTGTGGCCCTGCCCCATGCTATTCCTGCTGCAGCTGTTTCCACAGGATCATATTGTGTAGCATGGCACATACCATAACAATTTGAGTACATGTAGCTGGTGAGTACTGCAATGTTCCACCGGATGTGTCCAGGCACCAGAACCATGACTTGAGCATCCCAAACACACACTCTATTATAAGTTTGGTCTGTGTGTGTGTCTCATTATGGTGTTTTTGTTCGGGTGTGTTTGCATTTCTGATGGGTGTCATCAGCCACGGCTCCAGTGTGTAACCAGCATCCCCACTAGGTGACTGTAAGGGATGTCCCCATTGTCAAATCTCTGGTACAGCTGTGTCAGATGCCAGATGTGGGAACCGTGATAGCTTCCAGGGCAGCCAGCACATACATTTATTATAATGCCCTGGGTATCGCACATGACCTGGCAGTTGATGGAGAGGAGGCCCTTATGGTTGATGTAGACCCTACTCTGATCAGTGGGTGGTGCTTTGATGTGCATGTGCATGCATTCTATAGCACCCACTGCCTCAGGATATTCTGCTATTTGGTGGAAGAGACGCATATTGCTGGCCCACACTTCGCAGTTGTTGAGGAAATATACGCACTCCCTGGCATGTGCTGACATGGCATCCAGGAACTGGTGGAATACTCTGGATGCTGATGCCTGTGAGATCCCCATAATATCCCCAGTTGAGCTTTGGGAGGTACCTGTGGCTTATTCCTAAGCCTACACATACCTTGGTATCCTCTGAGTTGGGTGCCCCTCTGTCAATTCAGTGTGTCAGGCGTGGCCGGCACAGCTCAACAATTTGCTGTAGGAGGTCCCTGTCCACCCTATAGTGCTCCACTATCTTCAGCTCATGTAGCCACTGGCAGGCTACCCTGGATCTGTACACTTTTCTCCATCTCCTCACTGTGGGTTGGTCAGCAGCATTGACATCCTCAACACTCTCAGCCTCTTGCACATGTTGTTGTATGATGCCTGCTGCAGCCTCTATCATTTTGTAGTTTTGTTTGTTAAAAGTTCCCCACTTGTATACACCAGTGGTGTAGAGTATGGGAAAAACAGAGGGGAAGGTGTTTGCATAATTTATAGTAGTGTTCTCAGCTGGGCTGGTCTGCTGCCTGTGTAATTGGCTGATTCTGATATAGTTCACCTGCCATCTATGCTAGTTCTCCTTGATTAACTTCCTACTACTGTTTTCCTTCCCATTGCCTTCCTATTTAAGCCCAGGGGCACACCGTGCAAACATAGTACTCAAATGTGCACAGAGCTGCTATTTTCTGGTTTACTTCTGTTTTTTTCTTTAAAATCCAGTGTGTGTCACGCACACCTGCTTAAGTATGTAACGAGTGCTAAGCATACTCAAACACACCCCTTTGCCTAGCTGTGCTAAGTTAGGAGCAACCTAAGCCACAGGGCTTCAATTCACTTACAGTATGCCTGACATCCCCCCATAATGTCAGCTAACTCCTAGGCTTGCACCAAATAATTCCTGCTCTTGCACTGTTGGGAGCTGACTAGCATGCTGGGGAAATCTGGGATTCACCATCATTCCCCTCATTTGCATAGGATTGTATGCTAATGCATAGTTACATGTCTCACACTGAGCCTAACCCTTAGCAACCACTACTCACTGGCCATGTTGTCTTCTGCCTGCCTTTGATTATAATGGCATATGTGATTTTAGTTAGAATGCTTATTTTAGGTTTATTTTCTTATTTTCCCCCAATCCCATTTGCGTGTCGCTGCCCTATGCTTAAACAGCTGAGTTCAGCTAAAAAAAAATAAAACTTGATTTTTTATCTTTTTCACCAGTTTTCTATGCCACTGGCCTTATACTTGGCCATTGGGATGTTTCCTAGATGATATGCACCCTTTATTTGGAGTTGTCATGGCTCTGTTTTGAAATTTGCAGAACTGTACTCCGTTACTGGAGGAGTACATTTCTGCTGATCACACTAGTCTTGCATGGCCGGTTTCCAGCTGGCTGGATCGCAAATTCACCTCATTTGCATGGATATCTCCTCCAAATGGGGTAATTTGCATACAGGGGCTGAGTCCGCTCATGCATGCCCCTACTGACTATTCCTGGATCGCACAGCAGACATATTGCCAGCTAGAGCTCCTGCACTGATCCTGCATGCCATGCAAGGCTTGCAGAATCCAGGGGTGAGTATTTTGGTTAATCTATTCCTTCCTCTGTGCTCTTCTAACAGTGACGCCACTTGTCTTAATTGCTTTATAGTTTTCTCGAAGAACTTCCATGATGACATTTGATTTCTCCCCTTCCTTTCCCTTACTGCCCTGTGTTTTTTTGGTAAGACTTTATCTGTTATTAATTTAGCTGCACAGTAATGTATCCTATTTACTTCTGTTATATCATACGAAGTTCTATGAACAGTCTTGATTGCTGTGTTTATTTGTTTTATCAAACATCTAACATTTTGGGTTTAATTGATATTCTGTAATGTATTTCTTATATTGATCTCAATAAGTCTATCCACCTCTGTTATATCAAACAACTCTTCCCTTAGATCATTTTCCTCTAAACTAAGGGTACATTCTTTGTTCTCCATTTCCTGAGTGCATTCTGCAGAAAGTTCCAGAACATCTTCCTGTGACATATTCTCTTCAGCTTCATTCAGTGTCATCTGTTATTCTTTCAAATGAGAACTCACTGGCATATCACTCCACAACACTGACTGCATCAGAGTTGCCACAGTTTCCTATTCCTCCCCTTGCTGTGCAAATCCAACTGAACTTTTGCACTGGTTTTCTAATGAAGGTTTCAAAGTATTTTCATATGGCAACTGATCAGATGCTTCCCACTTCACTGTTTTCTCCTTAAATTGGGGACTCATTCTCTCATTTCGTGATATTACCACAATTAGATTTTACCACTAAATCTTTTACTTTGCAGGTAATCCATAACTTCAGTTTCTATTTTTTTAACATCTCCATTTCTAATCCTCTTTCTGCTTCCCCCTTTGTTTTCTGGATGCCTTTTTCTGTATTTCTCTTCAAATATCTTTGGTGCTGCTTTTTTGTATTGACGAATTTGCCTTTTTTCCTTTGCAAAAATATTGCACCATGTTAAATTGCCTTTCCTTTCTCATGTCCATATTTTCCTTCAGATTTCTCCTCTTCCTTCTGGTTCTCCTTACATGGGGGACTCATTGTTCCATCATTCTGTGATATAACCTGTGTCTGATTTTCTACACTAAATTTTTCACTATGCAAGTATTCCATAACTTTAACTTCTGTTTGTTTAACTTTTGTTTTTCTAATCTTTTGCAATGCATTACTCTTTTCTGATCTTACTTTTGTACTGTGAATTTTTCCCATATCTGAGTGCCTCTGCCTGCATTTCTCTTTGATTATCTTTGGAGCTGCTTTTTTGAATTGATTAATTTGTCCTTTGCATAAATATTGCACCATAGCAGATAGCAGATCTCTGTTGCTTTCCAATGTGCGTGTTATTTTTTTATACCTTTCAAAAATCTCTAGATTTTCTTCTTTATATTTTTGTACTTTTTCAGTCATGTCTTTTTCCAAATGGCCCACTTTGCTTGGTATATATAATTTTTTTCATGAGTCTGATGTGTTAATGAACACAAATTTTCATTTGAAGCTTTTAACAGTTTTTTTTTGCAAGTATCTTTCTTTCTTCTTATTTGTGTCAATATTTTGGTATATCTTCTATCCAGAAATTCTGGATTACTTGCATAATAGTAACAATACACAATTTATTTATTATCCTCAGTAGTCCACTCTATCATCTTTATGGCTCTATTTTGGCCTCTCAAGTTTTGTGAACTACTACTATGTTCTGCAATGGGGGGCATCCTCCCTCTGAACCTGGCCTAACCCCACTGTGGGAATGTTTCTGTGCCTTGAGGATTCTACACTGTCATTTTTTTTCTATTCCTGGTCTCAGTGCACCTACCAGGATTGGGCACTTTTTATCTTGGGACTTGTGCACCCAGCTGTCTTTTTTTTTTTAACATACCTCTGTCCGTGGTATATGTTATATAAAATATGATCTGTATATCAGTGTCATATTGGTGAAATTCTGTAAAAACAGGTTCCACCTCATGAAGGTGTTAGGTGCCAGTGGTGAGACTTGAGTCTCTCTTGGGTAGACTTAACCTATATGAAGTGGTACAGCAGATCCAAGGACCATAGCTTGTCTGTTACATACATAGTTGGTACTTTGGTTATAAATGATGGGATTTATACCTCTCCATTGTCAGCTTGGATCCATCACATTGATGCAAGTGGTATGGATATTGGAAATTCATCATGAATTAGTCTTGTTCCAAAAATGTAGGCATATCCTCACAGCTGCAAGGAAATGTGCAGAAGTTTAATTCTGTACTGAGATTATTTTATTTTTTTTAGTCAGATTATTGCAGAAAACAGGCACAAATTTGGTCTTCTGAAAATTATATTAAAATAACAGTGTCATGGCTGATTAAGGAGCCAGGAAAAAAATGAATCTGTGATTCTAATACTGTCAACGATGTGATTGTGGTAGCACTTCACAAAGTTGGAATACAGTCTGGACACAGCTTAGCAGCTGCTGTTTGCTTGCAGCAGAAGACATAGGAAAATCTTATTCATCCAGGAGGACCTCAAAACCAGTTGGAATTGCAGACACTCATTGGAGTTTAAGCATCTGAAACTTTAAGCAGCTGAGTGCAATGGTTGAAGGTGCAATGGTAAACCACACAAGCTGGGCAGAGAAAAGAAGGAGTGGTGCTAACATGTGAGAGGAAAAAAAGTGTTACCTTTGCCAGACGAACGCAAATCAAGGAAAGTGAAAGAGCCAGTTCCTAATTGTCCTAGTCAGTGCAAAATGGTTTCCTTAGCATAAAGATGGGGTGATTGTTTTATGTATGCTTTTTGCTATCTGCTGCAAGATGAACAAGGATAGTGGATGAGGGTTTTATCTCCTTTGATCACAGGTGAAGCATTTCATGCAGTTTTTAAAGTTAGTGATATTGATTGCTTAAATTTTGCTAAAGTTAAAGACTGCTTGCATGTTTTAAACTGATTCCTGAAGTGCATGCAAAAATTTCAGAGAGCACATAATGACTGACTGAATACAATGCAGAAATTACAACTTATCTACTACATAAATGATTGAGTAGGTATAATGTCACCTCAGCTCAGATATACTAATATCTTTATGGCAGGCTAGGGGAAATAAATTTACTGGATTCTAGGTATGCCAGTAAAATTATTTCTTTACAAGCATTTTATTTATGATATATATTTTCTAGATTGGAGAGGCAAGTCGTATGATTTAGATATTTGTATTGCTTAGTTAAGCAACTTAATTCATTATCTGATAGTTCACTTATGTTTTTAATTTGAAATGCATTATTTTTTTTAGATTTTACTGTATACAAGTCACAGAGAATCCTACAGACCAAAATGCTCAAATATAGGTACAAGGTAATTTGTATCTAGGTTACAACAGCATGTTCCCAATGTATAATCAAACAAATACTATCAACAGCAATTCATGAGAATAAGTCATTTAATAGAGAAAGGTCATCCTTTTGAGATTAAGAGTGTTCTGTTAGCCTTGAAATATTTGTACAGAGACTACCGATATGGAATCATACGAGATACTTATAATGAGGTCAGGAGATTAAGAAAAAATAAGTATAGACCTTATATGTTTTATAGAAAAAAAGAGATATATAATATGCCATTGGATAATAAAAGTCATTATTATGTCTTGGCTATGATTATAGGTTCATAGGTTCATAGATGTTTACTAGGCTAATGACCACAAGGGCCTTTTTAAGCCTAGCCATGCATCCCAAATCTCTGAAAAGTTCTCATATCCTTGATAAGTGTAAGCATGTGCCTGGGAGATGTACCATTTATAGGTTACCTCTGTCCATTAGAAACATTGGTGCCAAACACCAAACCAGGGATGAATTTCTAGTTTCCCATCCAATTATCCAAATTGCATTTGAATTGTCTTAGGGAGGAACTCTGCTTCACATGGATGGGGAGCCTGTTCCATAGATGGGGTAGTCTCTGGGATACATACCTATCTCTCCAGCAGGTCCAATTTATATAATGGGCAAGGTTTAAGTCTTTAGAACAGGTAATTTTGCTGCTGTTTGTTTTGTGGATATACAGGAGGTCCATCAGAGTGGGGTCTGACAGTGCTGTATGCCAGACAAAGATCTCCCCTCAAAAGCCTGTAGGAGACAGAATACAGGGATATGGCCTTGAGCCAGTCTGCATAGGACATATTACTTATGCTCTGTATTCTTTTAGTGAGGAACCTCTGTGGATGTTCCAGTTGTTGGATATGCCTGGTTAGGTATATACCAAAGGAGGCATTGTAGTCAATATAGGTCTGATGAATGTTGAATACAGTGGAACAATGACTTCCTTGGACTTAGATGTCATACCTTTGTTTATAAGTTGTGCAACAATGAATGATTTCCTCACCACTGTAAACACGTGATGATCATAGGCTAGATTACTATCTATGTATGTCACTAAGTCCTTGACTACTGTGTCAACCCTAAGGGATATTTGTCAATATGATAGTTACCAGGGATGGATGACTTCCCAAAGGATACTATTATGGATTTCTTGGCATTTAGTTTTAGTCCATGGCTCTGACATGTCTGTGTCAGCCCTTCCTGGAGAACATTTGTATCAGTGTGCTCCTAATTTGCAATCATCTGCAAATTTAGCCAGAGAACAATGACATTGACCTTGACTTCGGAGAAGTAAATGCCAAAAAGAAGTGGCCCAAGGACTGATCCTTGAGGGACTCCACCTGTGACTGGCTTCTTTGTACAGGTGGACTTCCAAATTCTAACTACCTGGGTCCTGTCTGTGAACCAGCTGGCTATCCACCGGGTGACATATGGATTTGTACATAACCTCCTAAGTTTTTCAACAATACCCCAGTGGGGTATTGTATCAAATGCCTTGGACAGGTCAAGGTAGGCAGTGTGAATGACTTTGCCCTCATCCATTGCTTTGCTGACCTTCTCAAAGAAGTCCACCAGGCTGAGTAGGCATGATCTGCCCTTGACGAAACCAAACTGGGTTGGGTCCAGTGTGGGGAGGTTTGCTGTATCTCTATTGATCATCTCCATGATAATTCTTTCCATGGATTTACATATAAGGCTAGTGAGACTTATGGGTCTGTAGTATCCAGGGTCTATAGATGGCCAACCTTTGTACATAGGGATGATTGTTGCCTTTCACCATTCATGAGGCAGGAAGCCTGTTTGGAGGCTACAGGTAAATAGCGACTGTAGGTGCTCTGATAGGTCATGTTTCATTCTGTTTAGAAGGCATTCTGGGATACTGTAAAATCATCCCTGGAGATTGTAAAATCATCAGTTGATGTAATGACTTTTAAGGAATTAGGAATAAATGGAAGGTATTTTCAGGCTGTCTTGATATACTAAGACTAGTCTGTAACTTTCCTACTTTTGTGAGGAGAGGAAGGAAAAGTCACAAGGATATTCTTCAGAACAAATTAAATTATTTGTCTAAGACTGCTGCTGTAGAAAAGGACATGTACAAGGGTTTTGATTACAATTATTATAAGTGTATCAAGTGTGGAATTACAAAGTTAATAATTAGAGGTGAAGATATCCACATATCTGGCAAAGCTGTAAATCCAAGTATGTGGTTCAAGTGGCTTTCTGCATGCAATGTAAATAATTTTATTTTGGAATAACTTCTAGAGAGTCACACACACACACACACACACACACACACACACACACACACACACACGCACACACACACACGCACACACACACACACACATTTATGAATGCTTGCTATTGAGAGTAAGGATGAAATGCTTTGTCAAAACATTGAGAATTGTAGGACAAATAAAAGTTCTGTTTTTTTTTTCCTGCAATTGGTGCTGTTTATATCTTTAAGATTGTTTTGGACTGAAAAGAAAATAATTGCCAAGTGAAATTAAATGCTTGCAACTACCCAGGTTGTAATGATGTAGAGAATGTTAAAGCCTATGTAAAAATAAAAAAGCTTAAACATAGAACATGTGATGTGTTTTCCGTGACTAATTTATTTGGTTCTGTTTGTTCACTAAAATTGAATCACTTTGATAATGGGTATATTGTGTGCATGCTTTTATATGTAGCCAGACATTAAGACAGACCCATGGAGAACACAGCATTTCCATGTCATATGGGCATTGGGTGTACTCAAAATGGCTTGTACGTAGTTTTTGTTGGCTAGGGATTGCATGTGTAATTACTAGCGATAAGTAGAAAGGTAGGCTGGTCTGAAGACCCTTTTCAGTGACAATCCAAAAAAGAAACAGATTACAAAGAAAGAATAAGGTACACTCATAATTGCAGATAAACATGACAGGAATATAATCAGAGATAAACAAAGTATACATGACAAGCAATAGAAAATTGCTGGTAATAGAAAACGCAGAGCATGCTTATACAAAGTGGCAGTGCAGTACATGGAAATAAATTATACAATTTTACATATAGATTAATAATTTCTATGTTTAGCAAACTGTATACTGTATTTGGATAACAATAGTAATTCGGCCTCCCTACCTGGCCAGGTAGTAATTGCAGGAGTCACATGTCAAAAGCTGTCATTAACCACTGTCTTAATACCAGCTGCATGATGATTCAGAGGGAAAATGCTCCTTATGGGCTTTTTTTTAAAAAACTCTTACAATATTCCTTATTTTTAAATTGTGTAAGCAAGTACTTCCAACTTGCTGGTTCCTCTCTCAGAGAAAATATTTTCCCTTACTGTAAATTTGAAAGGTGATCAAGACAGTAAGATAATATTGTCTTAGGAACTTTTCAGAGCATAACAATTTCTTAAAAGTCAAGCTTTCTTTTCAGGTGGCACAGTAGCCTTGTTTTACAAACTTAAAATCAGCACATTGAGGAGAAAGGTGACCCTATTAGTTACTAATTACCAGATGTTGTTGTCTAGTAATTTGCAGTGATTAAGGAGTCTGCAAGGAGAATGAGTTGAGAAATCCTGTTTTTTTGTTTTATGAATTATATGGGTATTTTTGTTGAATGTAAAATAAGAAACTGGAGGCCATACAAGTGTTTGCAAAGTAATATATTTTAGCAATAGACGAGATGTGTGATCCTGCAACATAGTTTTAATTGTGCTAAGACTCTGAAAAAGCATATGCATATTTTTTAAAGGAGAGAGAACAGACAACAATAAGGCATAGATATATCTGGGCTATAACATTTGTAATATTTGCCATTGAGATCAGTTAGGGTAATTTTTTTTAGGGATTCCAAAAATCATAACATCTTTTTTTTTCTGTTTAATTAACATTTTTTGATCCTGATGATTTGCACAGCTGAGAGACGTTTTCTTGCAATTTTCTTTCATGTTCACTGTTGTTAGATTGTAAGGCCAGTATGTCATCTGGATGCATGTCAAGATTGCCATTTGGGAGTCTGATTTGAATGTAATTGGCAATGAATGAAAATAGAAAGGGTGCAACACTAGCATCTGTGTTAAGTAGTCTAGGGAAAATGTGATGTTGATGATACTAACCCAAAATAATTTTTTGTGCAGGTAATTCTAAAACCAGTGAATTGTGCTTTCTCCAAAGATTTATTTCTCTAGCTTTTTGAGTAGGATGTCATGAATGACCCTTTTTAAGTTCTTTCTCATATCTTTTGAAAGGTCTACAAAGATGCAACCTTCATTCATGTTATTATAAATGGTGTCTGTGGCAGGTAAAAATGGTTATACAGGTAATAAAGGCATTATAGAACCCGTGCTGGTCATGACATAATCTATAGCTGTTAACGTGCTTTAGTAATGGTCTATAGAGCAGCTTTTCAAATGTATTAGTAATGGAGTATTGATTAGAGAGGGATAGATACGTCTATAAATGTTAAGGAAATTGATTTAATTACTATAAGAAAACTAACTATAAGCAGAAAAGTCTTATGCATTTTTAAACTATATAGTTTATAGTAATGTGATATTGAAGTTTTTGTATGTAGAAGTTGTTAGGATATGCAGTCCTTCTCATAAGCTGCTCTCTGCAGATACCAAAACTACTGTTCCTCAACTCAGTGTGGTAGAGCAAAGAACTATGCAGACACTCATGTCACAGTAAGTGCTTCAGCTGAGCAATAAACACAGTAACAGCATTAATAAATCAGTGTTGATACTGCACCCTTCAACAAATGACACCTGCTGTTCACACCCCCTGAAAGCTTGCTCCTGTGCCTGCCTCTCTCTTCACTGCACCCTAGTTACTCTCCTCCTGATTTTGAATTGCAGTCTTGGATGCAGGTAAGATTAGGTTACCAAAATTTCACTTTTTGAATTTTCTAACAATGTTGTAAACTGGTTTACAATCCAAGTCACTCCAGTTTATTTCTCTTTCATTCTGGAGTTTTACACTCTGTACAGTACAGCAGTACATTCATATGCCATTTACTATTGGCTGGAGAAAACCTGCCTTTTATTTGCTTTACACAGTTACAGCCTTCTGAGAGTATTTTAGGTTATACAAGGTTATGAATTAGGAGCTGAAAGAGAAGCAGGAAGTTGTAAAGAAATTCAGCAATCATTTGATTTGGAATTTATTTTTTTCTGGGAAAAATACAGATAGTTTGTATGTCACTCCTTCCTTTCTTGATTTATATAGTACAACTTCTATTAAAAAAAAAAACAGGTGACTGTAGGAAAAATGCCTGCAGTAGATGTTTTTTTTTTCTCTTTTGAGAGAATGTAAGATGACTAGGAAAGGCTAGATTAGAAATGAATGATGATAGGACTGGGTTACCTAGATTTCAGAAGGTATATACTGGAAATGCCTGTTGCTGCATTCATTAAAATCAACAGATAATACAACCTTCAGGAAAGTCCAGTGTAGGGGATATAATAACTGTACAGACATGAAGGAAACAGTGTGTTGTGCATATTTTACCTTGCTGCAGAAAACTTGTTTACTACTGTAGACTTACATGAATGAAGCAGCTACAGGCATCGGCCATCCAAGTAGTATTTATTAGTTATTGAGCTCCCTATCAAAATGTGCTGACTTGCTGAAATAAAAGGCTGAAAATCCCAGAGAAGAACGAATCTTGAACATTGCTACTCTTCTTTTTTATTTTTTGCAGGAGGGGGCAAGCCACCCCTGCACCACCCGAACTTGTATATACTAACTCCGAGATTGCCATGCCTTGGAGAAAAAGGAATATTCTGGGAAATGGCTAAATCAGGCTTAGTATATGTGATCTCATTTTTTGGCCATTAAGTCTCCATCTTTTAGGACACACTCTTGTGGGTCCGGACATTTCACATGGTTACCAGTTATTTGCTATTATGTTCAGACAATTTAATGGATAGGTGAGTAACAGCTTTGCCTTTGAGAATAATTTAATTCACTGAAACCAAGCACTGTCAGTGGATCTTTCTATTGCAGACATAAATAAAAATAGATGAGTCGCCATACATATAGAAACAAAAATTTGTTTTCTTTTGATATAATAAGTATGCTTAATCCCCATTTACCTGAGGAGTCTGAAGTGTCTTCTGATGATGTCTATCACCTGCTTGCAATTTATGAAGACAGCTTGGTACTTGATGATTAAATATGTCAATGGCATATTCTCTGTGTGTTAATCTGGCTATAAAACATCAATAACACACACTTGTGCTATGTGTTGCTTAGCTTAGAAGGCCTCAAATGACACTGTCATGCATGACCTTCTCTTCATTCATAAGACGTGTAACATCACAAACACTTGATCTACAAACCTAAACTTAACCACAGCATAAACAGAGCCTCTGAGCAGGATAGTACTTCTCCCAAAGCATCTGTCTCATCTGGAATAACCTTCCCCTTTATATTAAAAAAGTAGCTCCATAATCGTCTTCATACACAACATGTAGTGAGTGTTGCATAGGCTAGGCAACAAATGATCCACACAGATCATCTGCCTAGTAAAAACATCTATGAACCTATAGGAATGATTTTGAAAGTATGGTCACCTTCTTTGGTTAGTCTCTGCAGCCCTACTATGCACCACTGACCTCTTAAGAACTTAATCTAAGGCTATTTTTTCTGATAGTGTATGCTTTGAATTTGTTGTTTCATTGATAGAGGTTTCTGAATAATAGGGATGAGATAAAACAAAGTGGTGCATTGTGTATTGCAGGGGTAGAAATTTGAAGTAATTGTTTGAAACAGTGGTTAAGTATAAGGGAGAAGGGTTTATGAAAAAATGTGGGTGCTGCCCATATTGCCCCTATGTTGCAGAGATTGCTGAGACAGTGATTAATGGTTTAAATTTAAACCAGTGGAAAAGTTTTATTGTCATTCTGAGAGGGTAGTATATTGCTCCCAGTGTGTCTCATGTGCAGGTTTTTATATTGGTAAAACAGAGCAAATACAAAAAAATGCATTTATGAACATCTTAGAGCAATCAGAAAAAAATGATGGCACCAATGCCCTTGCCAAGCACTGTAGGGATTTTCATGGGCATTCTTTTCAATTATTTGTGCTGGACTCAGTGAAGGTTGGTGAAAGGGGCAGAGTAAGGTCATTACATCTAGAGAGGAAAGAATTGACCTAGCAATTATGTTTAAGGGCTAATATTTGGCCAGGTCTCAATGAATATATTTCTATCAACACTATGCCTAGGTTGAAGGCACTGGAAAGATGATCTGATTTATTTTAATATTTATTTTAATATTTAAGGAAACATGGGTAATCCTATGGACTAGGCTTGTAAAGGCTCTGGGGCCAAGAGCCTAGTACACACCTATGAACCTACGAAGAGAATATGGTACAAAGGGGGAGGAAAAGAAGAGAAGATGAAGGAATGAGACAGATTTTGTGTGAAAGGGGGCAATAAAACAAACAACAGAAGTAAAGCGTGATATAATAGGAGAAGCAACATAATTATAGGGTGAGGAGCTGAATGTTGCATGGTGACATAGAAGAGTTTCATGGGGTGGAAGGTGGGGGCAGTGAGGCAGAGTTTGCTAGACCCAAAGGTCTATGCCAAAAGAGGTTAACTATCTGCACCAATTTGTTAGACAGGTAAGGCACCAGTGTGGTGGTAAGAGTTCTGAAAAGTTGCAACAGGAGTTTGGCTTTGGTGAGTGGGGGGAGTTGAATAAATACAAACAAGTAAGGAAAGGCAGTTGAGAGCTGTGTATGGGCTGGGGAGGAGGATAGAAAGGAATACAATGTTAAGGAAGTTCCTCAGAATAGCAATGAAGGAAAAATGAAGAAGGATACAAAGTGGATGAATACGATGTTGGCAGAAAAGAAAAATGTGCACCCTGTCTTATGTTGCAGAAGACATGAGCAAAATAAGACAAGGAATGAACTTTGTAAATAGGAATGTGAATTTTGCACAAATGTAAGGGATGGCATAACAGTGGGTTCTACAGCTGAAATTATTAAAATGGTAATAAAACTTCCCAGCTAATCCCTACTGAGGTAATCAGAAAGGATGAGCATGACAGATCATATCATCTCGACAATATGAATTTTGAGTTTCTAAAAACTTGTACTTTGACATAATTATATATATATATATATATATATATATATATATATATATATATATATATATATATATATATGTATATATATATATATATATATATATATATATATATATATATATATATATATATATATATATATATATATATATATATATATATATATATATATATATATATATATATATATATATATATGTGTGTGTGTGTGTGTGTGTATGGGTCATTTCCTCCTTCCCAGTGGTGGCTGGTGACTTCAAATCAAAGGGGGCTGCAGGAGACAGCTGAATGGGTGGGGTCAATGGGAATGGGTGTGGCCAACTAGAAAGTGAAGGAGTTATGCTCAAGACCACAAAACCTGTAACTTTAATTAAATACCCTGCCCTGGGTGTCAAACCACCATTATGAGAGTCCAATCAAGACAAAATGAAGTGTAGAAGAAAAAAAATATTTCAGTGCATATTGGCTGCATGACAGCTTACTTAATATCTAGATGGAAACAAACAGATTGTAAGGCATGAAAAAATAAATTACTTTTTAAATACATTACTGGAATGCCAGTCAAAATCAAGTATAAGAAAAACAAGCAGCACTCAACTCAAACCACTTCTCCTTGTACTGCAGTTCTAATTATAATTTATATTCAGCTTTATTAAAGTACCAAGTTACATGCTGAAAGCAGCAATCTCTGTGATACCCCCACTTTTAAAAATGTTTCTTATCCAAAAAAGGCTTGCTGTCTGACAACTATCTACATGTTTCATGGAGAACATATGATCAAAGTAAAAAATGAAAAGCAAACAAGAAACAAGCTCAAGATACATTGCTTAAAGGATTACTGCACAGGTTTTGGACCACACATGATAGATTGGCATTCTGTTTAGTTTACAGGTACAGCTTGCAAAGATGACTCCAAGTCTCCAACAAATGTAATGAGCTTCTTAAAATAATGTAATCCTGTCCTTTATTGCAAATACTGTCATATGCATTTCAATACCCAAGTCTTATACGTTATCTAGTTATGTAAGTATTCTCTGCATGGCAACAACAGAAAGGCTTTCATTGTTGGCAACTCTTTTACAAAATGCTTATTAAAGCTTACTTTCATCATACAATCTCAGACAAGCTTACCTGATGGTCATTAAAGCATTGCTACTTAAAGACAGAGCAACAGGTACTTCCTGAATAATAATAATAAGCATAAATCAACAGTATAAAAATATGACAGAAACCAGAACATTCTGCAAAATCAAGGACACATGAAAAGCCACTTTAGCACTTGTGCCTACCTTGTATGGGGGTGTACTCAGCACATTTACACTGCATAACTGCTCCTTGCATTGCTTGGACACATTCAGAGTCACTACAAGGTGCAACAAGTATGTCACAATTTGAAATGTCTCTGGCTGACTGTGATGGCCCTGACACATTTGTCATACCTCTCAACCTCAGAGCAAGAAATCTGAACAAAGCCATAACTAGAAGTGGGACAAAGCCCCAAAATAAGGACAATTTTTAAATATTGCTCTTATAAACTTAGAAAGATAATAGAATAGTAGGTCTTGCAAATTATGAATTTTCTGATGGGTATGAAATCTGAAATTTAAATGTCTGTCATTATTTTCTAACTTCAAGTCTTTAATGATTTGCCACTAATTTGCCAAAAAAAACCCCACAATTTTATGAAAAACAGACCAAAAATGTGATGCAAAAATATAAAATATTAAAAAACAAATAGCTGCAATATAATAATCCAATAGGAAAGAAAAACTTCAGTTAATGCGATGGCAGAACAATATGCTCAATGTTCAAGTTTGCGTAGATAGAATACGGTTGCAACTACTAGGCAGTATTCACTTCACCAAAAATCAGCGTCCATACGAGATAGTTTAAAACAGTTTATTAACAAACAGCAACGGCAAGCACTTTCACCATTAAAGGCTTCCTCAGGCCAACTGCATAGTTTAATTAACAATCTTCTTATATATTAATCAATTTAATGACATCATTTCCTGTTATCAATTAAGTAAAAATATTTTTCATAACATTACATAAATATCAAAATGCTTATATATAAGAATAAAAATAAAAATATCTATATGATATACATTAAAACGATATGCATCCATGTTAATATTCTTGAAAATATATAAAAAGATGTCATATCTAGATGATAAAATAGCCACTAAATACTGCTGGGAACCTGTCAAAGAAAGAAAACTTTTTTAATATTAGTACTGCTAACTTAAACAGCTGACAAAATAAAAGAATCTACATGCATTGCTGAAATAAAAGTAATCTATAACTCTGATTATTACAGTTATTTATTAATTATAAACCCTCCATGATTTCTTCCAAAATTGCCATTTTGCAGAGGGATTATTTGGGGGAAGAGCAACATTTGAACCAAAATCGGGGACAGTTGAGAGGTTTGTATATGTCTAATTCTATAAAGCAATTTATATGCACGTACCTCTTAACTTGTTAATGCAGGAAATCTGGACAAGGCCAACTACATTGGGGGGACATATAAACAGCACTAAAAATTGCTCTTGTATAAACTGAGACAGTTGATAGAATAATAGGTCTTGCTTTTTTGCTTGCATTTTTCTGAAGGTTATGAAGTCTGAAACTCAGTGTCTGTCATTATTTAATGATTTAATTCTAAATGATTTGCCAGAAGACCACAAATTTTATGAGGAACAAAGCAAAAATCTATTCATTCTGCAAAAATCTGGATAGTTGAGAGGTATAGTTCAGCCGGGGCTGTCTTTGAGTTTGCTGCCCTTCCCCCCTCACAAAATCATGGTCGAATGGAGCCTCCCCCCTGTAGCCATTCCAGTGAACCATGAGTTGGCTATTTCACCACATTTACCATAAACACTAGTGTGCATACTGCTTTACTTTTGTGATGATTTGGACTTCATTTGAAAGTTTTATTTTGCATTTTACAGTGCAAACACTAATAGATATCTGCTAAACAAAGCAATGCAGTCTCACAATGAAAACAGACTTAGCATTAAAACGTATCTGCCCTTAAAAGTCACATTCATTGAAACAGCATTGAAACCCACATTCAAAGAAAATACATTTTGCCAGTGGCAGATAAAGATTAACTTTGGCTTTGGGCTGTTTTCAAATCACAGGCCTCTTGCACATGAAACATACACATGATCTTTCTTACACCTTCCTGATTGTATTAAATTTCCTTGTACAATACAGTACAGTTTTAGAGGGCATTTTAAATGTATTGGTTTGAACATTTTTCCAGTAAACAATGAAAGAAAATGCATGCACCAATAATGACAAAACTGTCTAATTCAGAACATTTCCATCATAAAAGTCTACTCAAACTTCTACAATCCACCAGTATCAGTAAATATGCACAATCTCTGAAGAAGTAAAAGTCATCTAAATAATTCCACATTAAAGAGATCTGTAACTAATAAAGAGGTTGCTGCTAGCAAGCAACTTTATATTTCACTGTTTCATCTACAACTAAAGTTTCTGTTGCCCTTGAGGAATAAATTGCCTATGTTACACTAAAACAAAATGATAAGCTAGTAATATTGCAATAGGGAATAGATGGCAAACTAATAACAGGTTCATAGTTACTAGGTATCTTCACCAAAAAGGAGTGCAGCATCCACCCCCTTTGCAACACAGTACAGTATCAGCAATGCATCTACTTACTGTGGGAGTAAGATCCACAGCCTTCTGCATCAAAAGCAAATACAATACCTGTTGCACTATTAACAATGCAAGAAGACTCAGCATAAGCAGCACTAAACTTTTGCTCCCCTGCAGCTCTCAGCTTCTTGTAAAATCTACTCAACACTCAGCTGTATCTCTGAACTTTGCATTACAAGAAATCTGGAAAAAAAAACAAAATTTATTGGGGGGGGGGTCAAAAGCCTAAATACCAGGGACACGTTTTAAACATTGCTAGTATAATGTTAGAAAGTTGCTAGAATAAAATGCTGTGTTACCACTGTACATTTCATTGCCAAGTCTTGAACCCAGGACACTGTGCAAAACAGTCAGAACAACATACCACTATGCCAAACCAGATGTTATGCAAAAGAGAGGAAGACTGAAACTTAAATGGCTACCATTTATTGAATTCAGTTCTCACCATAGCTGTCAACATCTTAGCACAAAACACCCGAACAAAGCCAATAATGGGGGAATACATTCCTCAAACATATTCATTGAATTCAGTTCTTACCATAGCTCTCAACCTTAGCACAAAAAAATGGACAAAGCCAATAATGGGGGAATATTGTCCCAAAAATAGGGACAAATTTCAAATATCAATCTTATAAACCTAGAAAATTGCTAGAATAAAAGGTTTTGTGTTACCATGTACTTTCTGAAAAATATGAAGTCTGAAATTCAAATGCCTGTCATTTTTATTTATTTAACATTTGTTAACCAGGAAAGTCTGTCTTGGAACAAAAGCCACATTTCAGCAGAGGGCCAGGGAGAAATACTCCAGACACATGTCTTTGTAAGATAGGAGGACACCAAAGCACCCAGAAGAAACCCACACAAACTTTGGGAGGGCATGCAGACTCCACACAGAAGGCACCCTAGCCAAGAATCAAACCAGAGAATGTGTAACTGTCAGACAACAATGCTACCACAGCACCACTGCACTACTGATTTTGCAAGGACACAAAAATACAGAAACCACAGATTTTATGAAGAACAGAACAAATATGAAGGAAAAATCTGCAATTTTTTTACAAATGGTGGTGGGTAGAGAATTCAGGCTATTGCCACCTGGGCCCAAAGTACAGGGTCCAAGCCTGCTCTCTACCCACCATCATATAGCAACTGGGGCATTTCACACACACACACACACACACACACACACACACACACACACACACACACACACACACACACACACACCTTAGTAAAGTCTGTTGTATTCCTTACCTCAAAGTCACATCCAACTTGTAACATCCATCCAAAGCTCATGTAAAATGCATCCAGCAAGTCCTTCCATCTAAAGCCCAAGACTAGAGCAAGACGTCCTTCCTGCAAGAGCAGAGCAAGCTGGTTGTTACCCAGCCTGTGGACTTTGCAGTCTGATCCCCCTTCAAAACTTCTGGGATAGTGCTGATGAATGCTCTCTTCCTAATCCGGACTTTTGGTGAGACAGTCTGGATTCTGTTCGCATGCTCCAGACTAGTTCACCAGCAGTCCAGAAATGCCATGAGTGCGCATGTGCAATGGTCTACAACTTATTTTATTTTTTATTTTCTTTTTGTTTTATTTTATTTTATATTTTCTTTTTCTTTTTTGTTTACAGCTGGGGGGCAGCAGTCCTGCAGCACAATAGCATGAGCTGCCCCTGCTCCTTCCCTCCTTTTACCCTTCATGCCTCATTATGCCCATCTTCATCCTAAAAGAAATCTTATCTACAGTTTCTTTTTAACTCTCACCTCTATAAGCATCCCTATACCACTAACAACTCCCAGCCTCCACAACACCTACAGTCTTCTTACTAACAACTCCATTCCTAGCTTCCTTTCCACCTCCATTCTTCCTACACCCCACTCTCCACATATTTTTCCTTTATACCAGCTGGAAGTCTTGCATTCCTCTCTGCCATATCACTCACTGCATTTATTTCTGCAAAACATCTTTATCTAACTTTTTCACACTAATCTCTCTCTCTCATCTAACCCCCTACCTCTTCCGCTACTTCTGTATTCATTTCTCCCTAACATTAAACCCTTATTAAATATGTGCCATTATTGCTTACATATTTAAGGGCTCTAATGGCTTTGTTTGACCTTGATCTCTACAGATCATCACAAATGTTTATTATCTCCTATATGCAAACCATGTAACCCTTCATTTGATTGTATATAAGTTCACACTATTAATGAATTCTACACTATATAACTTAGTATTTTGATATATTGTCACTGTCTTTCTTTACAAAAATGTTTAAGCTCTAATGATTGTTCTTTACTAATTATCGAGCTTTTCTCCCTGGGCATCCGCTGAAAATATCTTCCTGAGCCAATTGGACTTTCCCGGTTACCAAATGCCAATTAATAAATAAATATATATTATTCTGTATTCTATTCTGTTTCTACTGCTCTACCAATCCTGAGGGAAGTGGCACCTTGAAAGGATTATAGTCAGGATGTTCTGACTGCAGTGGTGGTTTTCTTTTCCAATATTAGAAAAACAAACTGAATTTTCAGGTTTTCATGGAGAATTAACTGTTTTAATTTCTAAAACTTAGGTATCTAGACACCAGGCTGTGGTGATCCTGCTCTCTTCCACTTTGTTTCCTTCCCTTCCTCATTTCCTTTGTTCTCCCTTAGCTTCAGTCCCACCTTGTACCAGGTCAGAATACTCTTATCTTTATGTAATAGACTGTCATGTGTAAGTAGCAAGTACATTTGTGTCTGCCCACTACCTCATTTCCTTTTTTCCCATCGCCTCTTCCACCCTTCAATCACTGCCTTTCTCTCTTACTCACTTATTAATCCACTGTAGTTCTACCCACTAGATGGCCTTCAATAATCAAACTCTCTCCTTTTCTTATACCCAAATAAAAACATCCCAATATGTTTCATGCACAATTCTGGTCCTCCCCGGGATATGCCTTTTAATTTAAGTTTCTGGCAAATTCTGATGAAGCCTTCCCCTAACCTTGTGTACACAAAAGCATTATACCTTTACAACTTGCAGCAGTAAATTACATTACAGGTTATAAAGATTAGCAGACTTGCATTCATCCTACAGTCACCATTATCACCCTTCACTATTACTTTGTTGAAATCAAGCATAACTCTTTTGCACTGCAGTGGCAAGGGAAACACAATCCTACTACAAACATTGCATGACTGAAATAGTAAAACTTGTCTTATTAGTCTTATTTATTTTCTGATTTTTCTGTCTCTGCTTATCAACTGGCACAACCCACTTAATGCACTACACTTCTATTACTCTTACACTCACAGAAATACACAATCTAGAATGATATAATAGTGGAAAAATACACCCATAATACTCACATCTAAGACAGTTGACCTGTTAATCTTAAAATATTTGCCAACAAGACAAACATGTATATTTAAACAATGCAGACCTAGCCAAATATTACTGCAGATATCTAAACACTGCTCTAATTTAAAACACAAACTACTACTACAATGTAGGGACATTTTCCCAACTCAGCCAGTACTACTACCTACATAATTGGATCTCTCTCTCTGTCTCTCCCTCTCTCTCTGTCTCTCAATTCACTTGGTATAGCTGCAGTAACAGAAACCTGTCTTAAATCACATACAAAAGATGAAGAAATATTACATCCTTAGTATGGCATTATCTTAAATGGTTGTACTAGTAGAAGAGCTGGTGGTGTAATCATTTTATTTCAAAAGCTTTTGACTGACTGTGCCCCCTATACAAACACCAAACAGTGATACAGTTGAAATCCTACTAACAATGCTTAAAATTAACTTAAAAAATCATTCTGGATAGAGGCAGTCTATATAACTTTCCGTGCAGACAAATCAGGTTCTGAGAACATAATATCTTGAAACAGTAATCCTAGGTGAAATTAATAACGATTGCTTCAAGTGTACTCATGAAACTTTTCACCCTCTATCAATCTAGATGAATTAATACACATATCCAGAAGAACAGGTAAAATTACTGGAAAAAGAAAGTATCGTGGACTGGATACTGACACCAGATGTTACAAAAATTAACCATACAGGAAGTAAATCTAACACAGTTGGTGATCATAACCCACTCTATCATATAGAAGCACACCAAAATTTCTGGAAGCATCCAACATGAAACAGAAATATAAGCAAGTCCAACAAAACTTTGTTTGTCCTTATCCATAGCAACTAGGAGCTGCTAAAAGAACTGCTTCTAGATGGTTAAAATCCTTTGCTCCACAACATAAAAGAGGTAAGAAATCAAAACCTCCATCACAGCTAACAATGATGGGCAGCAGAGTGGACGCGGAGCAAAATGGCGTTTAGAAAAAACAACAAACAACTGGCAAAAGTACTGACACTTGTGAAACCTAAGAAAATATACCATGTGAAAGTCTGAGTTATATTATTATTACTCTTCTTCAAAGGAAAACACCAATAAAGCTCCAAAATAGTCATGGTCAACAATCAATAAACGTATTCAGCTGGTAACAAAAAAAAAAATCACAATCCTGTTCTTTCACATATGAAACAAACTATAACATACATGCAAATTAATGAATTCCCTTAAATGCTGCCAACTCCATTAATGTATTCAATATTTCCAATACAGCAGTAAGTAATACTAGATTGTAGTGGGGTTACTTCATTCTCAGTTATTACACCTTGCACCAGCATAGTTAAAAGTATTTAGAAACATAAACCCAACTCTCTTTTAGCAATCAAACGTCTAGCAGACTATCTCAAAATATTGCAGTTACTATTGCATACGGAGTATCTATACTTATAAGTCACTCTCTCCAAGTAGTTATAGTTCCTAAACTATGTAAAAATCCTGTATTGTTCTTCTTACATGAACGTAGCAAATCCCTTGAGATGGCAAATGACAGACATATAGCCATCTTATCTCCTTCATATAAAATACTTGACAATGCGTTCACCTACCGTTTTCCAACTACCTAATAGAAAATACTTTACTTTCCACTGCACAGCATAGATTTAGGCCTGGCCACAGCACAAAAACAGCATTAATAACTTTCATAAACTGTATCCTTGAAAGACAAGGTGAAATGGTTAAATCCCTATTTCTAGACCATTCCAAGGCATTATGTACAATTTCACATTCCATATTATCACCTAGGCTCAAGGAACTAAGCTTTGCAAGCATTATAGTCAGTTGGGCAACTGAACAGAGTGTATGCGCTGGGCAGATGAGCTGTCAGGTACTTAGGAAATAACATTATGTGCTACAAGGTTCAATATTAGGACCATTACTCTTTAATATTTTTTATAAACAAAATGCATTTAGCCTCACTCAGCAGTTATATAATCCACTAGGCAGATGACTCAACACCAGTATGTTCTGCCTCTTCAGTCAAAAACCTCCTAGATGACCTACAGCAGTCCTTTACAAATATTGAAAAATGGTTTCAGTAATCTAAACTACTCCTAAATGAAAAAAAAAAAAAAACAGCTAACCTAATGATATTTTCACCTCCAGCCCAACAACCAAACTGCTATTAAAATATTATCAGTCGGTAATATTAGAACTGAGCTACTTCAAAAGTAATAGGTATAATAAACTGAACACAAACTAAGATTCAGTTATCATATCAAAAAGTTGTTAAAAAAAACATAAACAAGGACTTCTTTGCAAAGTCAAACCTTTTCTTTTAGACCCTGCATGTAAGACACTAGCTCAAACCTATCTGCTCCCTAATCTCCTGTATACATTGTTAGCTTTGACTTGCTTGCAGTCTTCTGAGTTAACAACACAGGAGTAGTTGTGTAATAACATTACAGCGTTTGAATGTAGCCACACTAACCAAACAATCACTGTCTTGTACATCTGTCCTTTTAACTTACTTAAGCTTCCTAAAATATTGGTCTACATTCACATTGGCTGACATCATATATGGCACAGAGGCCAGACAATTGCCCTGCCATAAGCCAGTAAATTAACTGTTACTCACTTAACAGATAACTGCGTTCAGTGAACCAACCCTTAGTCAAAAATCGAAAAACCATAATGGTGACTGACTATGCTCTGTGTGTACTGTAAAACTGTGAGTTCTTTCCCAACCAATACAAGAAATATTTAATGTCAAAATATCTCATTGTCTATTTAAAATGACTGTGAAAACATACCCATCAACAAAATGGTTCTGTACTTGTAACACCTCCATTATTAAACCCCCTACTTAATATAATCATCTCCCATTTACATTTTAAAATCCCAATAAAACCAGAACTGTCAACAAAACAATCCTACTGATGTACCATAGGATCATAGGATCACAGGAGGTCACTAGGCCATTGGCTCTGAGGCCCTTATTTTCTATTTCCCATCCAGTTATCCAGGTTGCGCTTAAATGTCTGCTTAATGTGGAGTGGAAGTCTATTCCACAGATGGGGGAGTCTCTGGGACACAAATCTGTCCCACCAACAAGTCCTATTCATATCACAGACCAGGTTGATTTTGTGCATATGGGTTGCTCAAGTGGAGCTTCACTTGCAGACATGTAGCAGTCCCTTCAAGCTGGGGTCTGTGATTGCTTTGTATGCCAGACAGAGGTCACCTCTGAGAGTCTGGATGAAACTGAGTAGGGGGACAAGGCTTTTAACCTATCTGTGTATGGTAGGTGTTTGAGGCCCTGGATTATCCTGGTGAAGAACCTCTGTGGTCTCTCCAGCTGCTGCATGTGCTTTGTGAGGTACATGCCAAAGGGGGCGTTGTACTCAATAATTTACCTTATAAGGGAAGAATACAGGGATTTCACACCACAAGTTCCAGGCCAGATAAATTCACTTGGTTTAGTACACAGACTGACTTATGACCTCTTTGTCCCTGGATGAGATACCCTTACTTATGAGGTGGGCCATGTAGAAAACTTTCCGTACAACATAAGCAACATTGTGGTCAAAAATAAGGTTGCTATCAAGCACTATTATAAAAGTCCACTCAAGTAAATATCAGAAATCATCACAATTTCTCACCTGCTTACATGCCTCAGCTGAATAACTAAAAAAAAAAAAAACTTTCATATGTCTCACCTCCTTTGTATGTACTAAGCTTTAAGTTTAACTTTATATGTAAAATGATCCTGAATGTTCTTTAGCTGTGCCTGACTTTAGCGTGCTCTGTAGCATACTTAAAATAGCACTCAACTCTTAAACAATATATTGCTAAGCTTAACAGAGGCGCTAACTGAGTGGAAAAAGTATGTAACGTGGGGAATTTCTTTCCAGGTCTCTGCTGAGAAGGGACAGTTGAACTTTTTCTGTCACTGAAGGCTAATAAATAAAATGGATAGTATCATAATGAAGATATGTAACTTAAAGTTTAAGTAAAGGCACTTAAAAATAATAATTGTGTAATACGTTTTTATAAAACTAAAAACTGCCACAACATCTATGTGCATTTCTGAACAGCTTCAAAATTTCTTTCTTAGAAGCTAAATATTGCATCCAATGACAATCACACCAAGGCTACAGCCCTTAGATGTATAATAAAAAAGAATTTTCCTTTTATTATCCTTCTGCATTGTAAGTCCAAATGCAAGGATGAGTCTACATATTTTTTTTACAACAGTTGTTGATCTCAGTATCAAGGTCACTTTGTTCATGACATTGCTTTGTTTGGCAGTTAAGAATGCAAATTAAATGCACTGCTTATACAGAGTAGCTCTGCTGTTGTTAGATGTTTGTTTTCACATTCCTTTGTTGATAATTATTTGTTTATCCACATTAGGCAAGCAAGGAAATGAACAGCCTTATGTTGATATGTATCAAAGCATTTAAAAGTAGATGTTCATATTTACTACAAAAGTACTGCTTTCATCTTGGCTTATTGATGGCAATATAGTAAATATCTTGGCGCTATATTACTTACTCAAACTGTTAGAATGTCGAGTACCCTTCCATCAACACCTAAGTTTCAAATGTCCTCTTAATCAAACGGCCACATTATCGATTTCTTTACAAGGGAAAGAAATTGGTAGCCCAAATATGAATGACACAATTTGGTGAGTGGCTTCACCACCCCACACCCCCCAACTAAATATACTAACTCTGAGATCGCATTACAGTGGGGAAAAGGGTAGATTTCAAACAACGTCAAACTGATTTCTTTTTCTTGGAAAGAAATCGATATTGTGGCCATTTGCTGAAGAGGACGTTCGACACTTAGGTGTCGATGGAAGGGTACTCGACATTCTGACACTTTGAGTAAGTAATATAGACCCAATATATCTGTATCATTAGTTTAAATAAAGTTGAATGTATGTTTAAATAAGTAAAATGCAGTAAATGAATTTCATCCATTTTATTTGTTACTTATTACCTTTTACCAGGTATTAGTTTTGCGGTATTCCTATGTGCTTGGTAAATTATTCTTAACGTTCCTGATATCTCCACATTCTGTACATATATGGCAGCTGTTAGGACTTCTAATGTTTTTGCTAGTAAGATTATATAGCTAGCAGCAATCTAATCCGCCATTTTGCACCTAAAATAATATTATGGTCTCACCCTTCAGCACGCAATCTTGGAAGGTTAAATTCCTCTCCCAGATCTTACATACTGGTAAAATATATGATGAAACACTATCATGTGAGGGTTAATTTGATCATGTGCATTTTTGCATACAAGAATGACAACAGAGTGACATAGCAGACAGGTGAGAATGGTGTCATACCATTTATTTGTGGAACACCTTTATGCAGGCAAAATATTACACCAATGATAGGAATGTGAACAGACAGAAAAGTCAACACACAATTGAATAAAGGGTAAAGATATAAGTTGCATGGTCTGTGGCTGGGACACATGTGGACACGAGTAAGACATCAGTAGAGTGGCTGACGGGTGGCAGATGTGATTTGAACAGTGTGCATTAAAATAATGCATATGCCTCATGTACACACACTTCTGTGTGATGAGATAGAAAATAAATGGCATATTGTAAAGATGAAAGGGTTGAACTCAATTGTGTTCAGACCTAAAATACAAACGAGTGGTAAACCAAGAAGAGAGATGCAAACTTCTGCTGAATTTAAAAACACAGTCCATGCATCGTGCCATACCAACTGGATGGTTTTACACTATTGTATAGAAGAAAAAATCACAAGCAACAATGTAATCACATATTTGTATGCAATTGCAGAATATAAATAGAACTGCAAATGTATGAGGGATGTCAACACATACACTGAAACAGATTACAAACAATATGGGCAGACATGATAAATAGGAAACATTATTATATTCAAAAAAAAAAATGAATTCAGATAGAATAGTACATACAGAAGAATGAAAGCACACAGTGGCATGCAGCAGTGGACTAAAAGTGGCATGCTACACTTAAGATATTAACGTGTGCCAATACTATGTGCAGAAGGCGAACAGAAGCCGCTTCTAAGAGTCTTGGAAATGCATTTGTCTATGCAAAAGCAGCATTCTGGGTGGTATGCAGATTAGAAGAGAGTTAGCATGCTATAGAATAAAGTGAAGAGAAACTTAAGTACATAATGGATCAGCAGAGAAGAGTGTTTATTTCAGAGCTCTCAACCTTCCATCTCTAAAATAAGGAACACTAGACTGCATAATGTGGAACAAATGGGCAAAACGTGGAACACATACTAATGGCTTACTAACATCTTCAACTAGGAAGGGCATATGATGTTTAAAATATGCTGGTTTTACTTATAAAAGCATCTTTTAATGAATTAATATGATTACTCTCTATTTTCCATGGATATCAGTTAAACAATTCCTAACACTGAATTTGTGTCAGACCCTTTCAATGTGGAACTTTGAGGAACATAAACTTTTTAGGACCCCAAATTAGATAAGTTCCTCATAATGAGGTACACTTGAGAGTTATGATTTATTTCTTTTAGTCTAATCATTTTGTCTACATCTCCAAAAAGTTACAGTTACAATAACTGTTGAAAATAATTTTAGTGGATCCTGTGTTACCAAAATCTGCAAAATCATAAAAAAAAGTGCTAAATACTCAAACCATTGACAACTTGAAAACATTAAAAGCATTATAAAAATAGTTCCATTATGACTAATTCTGTATTGTTTAGTTGACACATGATTATTCTTCGTCAAAACATTTAAAACCTTGAGAGACAGCTAGTCAAAACAATGACAATGTCAAGCTCATAAATCAGATGTTTTTCCAGGGGCAAGTCCTCTCTACCCTCCGTTCATATCAAAAAGCTCATTCACCCCCAGAAAACCCCATATACTCTGCAATCTATGATATACATATATGTATATATGCACATAAGCACATACACACACACACACACACACACACACACACACACACACACACACACACACACACACACACACACACATAAATATACATTGACTCCAGGATCACAGAAACTCAGAGAAGAGGAGAACATGGGGAAAATGCAGTAGTCACTTTCTTTCTCTGTTCCTTAAATCTAGGTGCCATGACACATCATCATTGATCTTAGGTGATAAATGCTTAGAATGTTGAATCCAATCTAGTTACAAATATAGTAAGGCCATCAATTAAAAAATATACACATACAAAGTGAATTTGCTGCACCCCTCTTACATGGAACTTTTTTCACATATGTCTTCTCTCTAAATAAGTCCAAGATCACATAACATCACAGTCAGGTATAGCATGTTAAAATATATCCTTCAAAATTGAAAAGTAGGCTTTATTATTATAAAATGTGCAGTTTTTACTTTAGTGGGCATATATTTAATAAGTTTATTATGCTTTTGCTTCTGTTTACTGCATGCTGAGAATGTTCAACTACTTCCTGATTCTGTGACTTCTAGCCTCGCCTTCTGATGATGTATTACAGGGAGGAAACATTTCTCTAGAGGGTTTGCATGTTGTCTTTGGTCTGCATCAGATTTCATTACAGACTAACAAGAATGCAACACAGTCAGAAACTGTTGGATAATAAATCCATAAATAAACATATTTATATTCAGATTTTGCTTTATTTTATTTTATGTTTGTTTGCCAGGGTAGTGCACTGATCAAACAATGACCATTTGAAGGCCTAGATAAACAGCATGCATAAGTGTATTCACAAGTTCAACATAACAGTAATGCTGTATGGAATATGAAATATGCAACATAAAGTAGTTAAAAAATGTAATTTACAATAATAGCATTATCAGTAGCTTAAAGAAAGATTACCTTCAAAAGGACCACTCTCAACTGCATTTAATTAAGTCCACGATTTTGTCCATTCGAGCATGCTATTTCAGGACTTGAAGTTGAATTTCATAATGTTAGACTATTACCAGTAAAAGTAAATTTAATTAATATGATTCAAATTAGCAGAAACCATTAACAAAGTAGGAACATTTGTGGGATGCTGAAAGTGATTCTTGTTCCAAAAAAAATACATCTAGTCAATAAGAAAGAAAATGATACGCTGAGTTATGCAGAAAGGCTGATACTAATCAATATAGTCTCTGTTGCTTTTACCAGATGTAGCAGGAATGAAGCTAAAAATGGAAGTGAATATAGGAGTTCAAGTGTTTCAGGACAATAATGCAAAAATAAATATTTTTGCCTATATCACTAAAAAATAAAAAATAAATTAATTAAATAGAGAAGAATGCATGTGTCAATTATATATATATCTATATATATATATATATATTTATATACACACACACACACACACACACACACACACACACACAAAAGACACAAATTAAGCATTGTATATTTCTGTCATAGAATGGCATTCAAAGTATAAGTAGAATTTTTAGAAGTGAACAAATGTTGCTAGAGAGGATTCATTGTAAAAGCTAGAGATTCTTAAAGAGAATTGGAAAGGAACTGAGCATAATGGAAACCTAAGAAAGCAAAGAAATGATGGAAAATGCTACACAAAGCTTAATGAAACCAAAAACTTATTTTATTTGGTTGTATGTTGACTACATGAATCTCATATAGCCACCTCTTTCATAGATACTACAAAATTACAAACAAACATAAAATAAAATAAAACAAAATCTGAATATAAATATGTTTATTTATGGATTTATTATCCAACAGTTTCTGACTGTGCTGCATTCTAGTTAGTCTGTAATTAAATCTGATGCAGACCAAAGACAACATGCAAACCCTCTAGAGAAATGTTTCCTCCCTGTAATACATTATAGGTTCATAGGTTCATAGGTTCATACTAGGCTATCTGCCCTAGGGCATTTATAAGCCTAGCCAGAATGTGTTTGGCTTTCGCCACCCATTTTAAATTAATTTTGCTATGCCCTTTTTCGAGGTTAGTATACTGTGCCTCTGTCTAACAGTGACACAGAAGTGATACCCGGGGTAAACCTACGATCTCCCATCCACTCATCAAGATTCCTCTTGAAGAGAGTCAATGAGGGACTCTGCCTAACCTGGACTGGGATTTTATTCCAGAGTGAAGGGAGCCTCTGGGTTATGAATCTGTCCCTCCAGCATGTCCTATTTATTTCAGTGCTGAGGTTCAAGTATCTTGAGCGCATAGCTCGATGGGATTTGGATTTTCTGAGGTGCAGCATGTCCATTAATTCCGGGTTGGACATGGCTTTATACGTCAGGCACAGATCGCCTCTGAACAGGCGGTATGCCACTGAGTAGAGCTGGAGTTTCTTTAACTGAGCAGCATATGGCATCTGTTTGAGCCCTTTGATCCTCTTGGTGAGGTACTTTTGGGGTCTTTCCAGTTGCTGCAAGTGTCTGGTAAGGTACATCCCAAATGGGGCATTGTACTCAATTATGGGCCTGATGAGGGATGAGTAAAGAGGCACAATGACCTCCCCTGATCTAGATGTGAATCCCTTCATGATTAGGTGGGCTATATAAAATGTTTTTCTAACCACTTTGGCCACGTGGTTGTCAAATGAGAGATTGCTATCAACTTGGGTCCCCAGGTCCCTAATTACTTCTTCTGTACTTAATGGATTACCACCTATGTGGTAATTTGTGGGCACTTTGTTTTTGCCAAAGGGGATGACTATACACTTTTTGGCGTTTAGCTTGAGACCATGGCTCTGGCACCAGTTGTCTGTTTCTATGAGGCTGTTTTGGAGGATGCTTGTGTCAGCTGGAGAGTCGATTATGGCACCCAGTTTGCAGTCATCTGCGAACTTGGTCAGCCACAGTCCTTCCGTGTTGGCCTGTACCTCCGAGAAATATATACCGAACAAGAGAGGTCCCAGGACTGAGCCTTGTGGGACACCACTTGTAACTGGTTTCGAGTCTGACATGGCTCCAGCAATTCTAACCATGTGGGTTCTGTCCTTGAGCCAGTTTGCAATCCATCTAGTGACATAGGGGTTTATATTTAAGCTGGTGAGCTTATCTATAATGCCCAAGTGGGGTATTATATCGAAGGCTTTTGCGAGGTCCAGGTAGGATGTGTGGACCACCTTCCCCTCGTCAATGGCCTTGGTGACTGTTTCAAAGAAATCAACCAGGTTTAAGAGACAGGATCTTCCCTTAACAAAGCCGAACTGGGTAGGATCCAGTGTATGTAGGTCCCCAATATCTTTATTTATGAGGTCCATGATGATCCTTTCCATAGCTTTACAGACCAAGCTAGTCAGGCTTACAGGGCGATAGTTTCTGGGATCTGTTGAGGCACCACCTTTATGGAGAGGGACCACTGTTGCTGTATGCCACTCTTTGGGCACATATCCTGTAGTAAGGCTGAGATTGAACAGTAGTTTTATGTTTGGGTTTAGCTCTTCTTGGAGTTCATGTAGGGCGCAACCCGGGACACTGTCTGGTCCCATTGATGCTGTGTTTTTTGCTTTGGAGAGGGCGGCTCTTACCTGAGCATCTGAAATGTCAGGGGGGCAGCACTCTGCTGGGATAGATATTTGTCCTTTTGGTGGGGAGGGGGAGGAGAAGTTTGCGCTGAACCTGTCAGCTAGGATGTTGGCAATGTCTGTGGGTTCAGTGTATTTTTTGTCATTTTGGACTAATTCTGAGCATATCTGGGAATTACCACCCAGGTTCCTAACATAACTAAAGAAAGCCTTGTGATTATCCTTAGTGTCCTGTGCAATTTTTCTCTCGAAGCTGGCCTTAGACAATTTTATGAGTGACCGTAGTTTTTTGCTAATACTGATCAGTGATGCCTTCCCTTTTTGGGATTTTGCTCTATCATTTAGTAGCTTCCTCCTTCTATTGTATAGTTATCAGAAGGCGGGGCTAGAAGTCACGGAATCTGGAAGTAGTTGAACGGTTTCTCAGCATGCAGTAAACAGAAGCAAAAGCATAATAAACTTATTACATTTAAAATGAGTTCTAGACTATCTAAAGGATGAGAGGCTCTAGGTTAGTCATGAGAAGAATTAAGTTATTGAGGAATAAATACCATACTGTAGTCCTGCTGTTGACTAAAAGGGACTGACAAAATCACTCTATAAGTGAAAAGTGTTCTGGGGGTACCTAGGCCTAAAACATTTCAGAAACATGTTGTTGATTTATATTGGTACATTATTGTTATAGATTTTTACATAATATCTTTGTTATGCTCAGAATGATTCATACAGGACTTGAACATTTGTGAATATGCTCTTGGTTTAACAGAAGAAATGACTGCATCATATGGTCTGCTCATGCATTTTAACCCAACTTTATCTATGCTTTTGGTTTGTGATTCTTTATTTTGTGCCCTTTTGTAATGCAGCTTCCTGTATTTTATAAAAAGACCCATCATTGCTATGGTGTAATCTATAGCAGCAGCAGGAAGAAATTATATCCAGATTGATTGAAAAGATCTTAGCCTGATACAAAGAATATGTAGGTTCCACTTGTACCTGTGTAGAAAAAGGCAATGAATCGTCAGCCAATGCTCTTGTTTTTCAAGCTCTTTAAAAGGAATGCAATAATTTACTATGGATAGAGTAGATCACTGCTTCCTGTCTAGACAGATGCATTCATAGACATTCTAATAATTAGCTTCAGCAAAGCCTGCACGGAAACCAGTGAAAGTTTGGTTACTTTTGCTTTATTGACAGTATGGTGGGACATTATTTCTGCAGAAACTCACAATAAACAACATCACATATTTCCAATCATCTGGCATATGCAAATGGCAATGCTGATAAGTGCGTTTATATTACGCTGTTGAAAATTTAAACTGTCGACAGCGTAATAATCGACATGAAAATGTCGAACCCCCCGAACATCGAACACACACAAAAAAAAAAAAAACACCCAAACACAACACAAATTGCTCTATGCAGGGGTGCAAGCCCCCCTGCACCCCCCACACCCCCGCTACTTAAATATACCAACTCCGAGATCGCACTACATTGCAGTAAATGGAAATCTCCCCTTATGGAGATTTCCGTTTAAACGCGTGACAACTTTAGCTTTTGACATTTTGGTGCCGACAATATCAGCTTCGATATTGTCGGCTTTCGACAGGGTGAAGTAGACCCTGATAAATGCATCAAATCATATACAATGCCTTCTAGTGTAGTTCTAGCATATTTTGATTAGTCTTAACACTGACATCATCATTTTTATTTTTGGCCCACAACCTTTTATCCACCTGAGCTCTCATTTTCTTCCTTATAATCATCTCCTGTCCCCCCAGTGCCTGCTAAGCATCTAGCCATGGTGTAGTGGACTTAAGCCCATTCAAGGTATAGTTCTGAGGATTTCCTGTCAGATTCCCAGGGCAAGAGCCATCTAGTGGGAGCCACTATACAGGCAATAGTCAGGGAGTTTGGTGCTCTTGATGGCATCCTGAAAACAAATGCTACTTGTGTATGAAGGCCTTATTCCTTACTGTGAGTGGTGATGTGGATACCTACATCACCAAAGGGATCACTTATGCCCCACTATCAGTTCACATGTATTTGCTTCTGTGACTACCATCACTAGCTTTAGTGAACACACCCACTCCTTCTATGCACCTACCATTCCTTTTTGAAAATGCACCTGCTCTTGGCAGTGGTCAATTCAAGATCAGTTATCTGAAATGGCTGTAATCCATCCAGTTCCCCCACATTTGCATACCCATCAGACACCCAAGCTGCTAATGAAACTTGTGTCCCTTGGACCATAGTCAGGACTTTATTCATCTGCACCACTGTCAAGGCTTACCTCCTTGACTCTTTTTCCTTCACTTCTGCCATTATGTTATGTAGGAAACGTCAGTAATATAATATCACAATCAAACTCCTGTTAAATGGATTGAAACAAACAAAGAAACAAACACACAGACACACAAAAACACTTATTTAATCTTGAAAAACAGAGCTAACAGTGGAAACATCCACTCACAAGAGGCACCACAACATATAGGTTGAGTAATACCTTGCTTTTAAACAGCAAAAACAATAGCTGCCGCACTTCCAAGGTACAGTGCTTTTGTGAAATGTGGTGACTCCTGAGAAAATGTAGTCCACATGTCTGAAAGAAGGTATTTTAGAAAGGTAAAATTAAATTTCTAGTCAGACATTGTCTGCTGTACAATAGCATAGTAAACCAAACTGAAAATACTACTTGGAAAGGTGCAAGATATGTGGTAGAAAATAATCACTCATTACAAGGTTACACCTGTGATAGTGGCTGACAGTACCATAACATTCTCTACACAAGGAGTCTGTGTCCATCTTTATTGGTGGTATATATATATATATATATATATATATATATATATATATATATATATATATATATATATACATACAGTGGATATAAAAAGTTTACACACCCCTGTTAAAATGCTAGGTTTTTGTGATATAAAAAATTACACCACAATAAATAATTTCAAAACTATTCCCACCTTTAATGTGACCTATAGCCTGTAAAATTCAATTGAAAAACAAACAAATCTGTTAAGGGGGAAAAAAATGTAGAGTAAGCTGGTTGCATAAGTGTGCACACCCTTAAACTAATACTTTGTTAAAGCACCTTTTGATTTAATTACAGCATTCAGTCTTCTCAGGTACACATCTATCAATTAAAGAGACTCTGATTAACCCCAAATAAAGTTCAGCTGTCCTAGCAGGATTTTCCTGAAATTTACTCAGTTGCCTGCTACAGCAAAAGCCATGGTTCGCAGAGAGCTTAAAAGCATCAAAGGGATCTCATTGTTGAAAGGTATCAGTCAGGAGCAGGTTACAAAAAAGTTTATACAGCATTGGATGTACCATGGAATACAGTGAAGACAGTCATTAAAAAGTGGAGAAAATATGGGACAACAATGACATTGCAAAGAACTGGACATCCCTCCAAAATTGATGAAAAGACAAGATGAACACTGGTCAGGGAGGCTGCCAAGAAACCTACAGCAACACTGAAGGAGATGCAGGAATTTCTGGCAGGTACTGATTGTGTACTACATGTGACAACAATCTCCCGTATTCTCCATATTTCTGGGCTATGGGGTAGAGTTGCAAGACGGAAGCCTTTTCTTGCACAGAAAAATATCCAGACCTGGCTAAAATTTGAAAAACAATACATCAAGTCCCCCAAAAGCATGTGGGAAAATGTGTTATGGTCTGATGAGACTAAGGTTGAACTGTTTGGCCACAATTCCAAAAGGTATGTTTGGTGCAAAAACAACACTTCGCATCACCAAAAGAACACCAAACTCACAGTGAAGCATGATGGTGGCAGTATCATGCTTTGAAGTTGCTTTTCTTCAGCTGGAACTGGGGCTTTAGTCAAGGTGGAAGGAATTATGAACAGTTCCAAATACCAGTCACTTTTGGCCCAAAACCTTCAGGCGTCTGCTAGAAAGCTGAAGATGAAGAGGAATTTCACCTTTCAACATGGCAATGACCCCAAGTATACATCCAAATTAGCAAAAGAATGTCTTTACCAGAAGAAAATTAAAGTTTTGGAATTGCCCAGCCAGAGCCCAGACCTAAATCTAATAGAACATCTGTGGGATGACCTAAAGAGGGCTTGTGCACAAGAGATGCCCTCGCAATCTGACGTAGCCATTTTGCAAGGAAGAGTGGCCAAGTCAAAATGTGCCATGCTGAAAGACTCCTACCCAAGAAGACTGTAGGCTATAATTAAATCAAAAGGTGCTTCAACAAAGTATTAGGTTTAAGGTTGCGCACACTTATTTAACCAGTTTATTGTGCATTTTTTTATTTTTCCCCTAACAGATTTGTTTGTTTTACAATTGAATTTTACAGATTATAGGTCACATTAAAGGTGGGAAAAGTTTGAAATGATTTATTGTGGTCTAATTTTTTTATATCACAAAAATCTGGCATTTTATCAGGGGTGCGTAAACTTTTTATATCCACTGTATGTGTGTGTGTATGTATATATATATATATATATATATATATATATATATATTTTTTTTTTTTTTTTCTTTATTTGTTCCAACATTGTAGACCACTATAGAAAAATAGCAAACTGTAAATCATGTATATTTCTGTACACTGATTCTCTCATTGGACATACTTCTATGTGGATTATGAAATTATTTTTTTAGGAAACACATTTTTGGTCTAGCTAATCATTCATAATGACTTCTTTCATCTACTGCATTTTTTTGTCTTCTCTGTTACACCTCTTAATTGAATTTATCAGCAGATGCAAGTACTTGCAAAATAAACAGAGGAAGTTTTCAGTGTTTTGCTAAAGGGAGGGCTAACACCCCTAATCTTGTGAGACTATGGATCAGTATAAAGACAATCTGGCAAAAAGGCAACATTCTGGGGGCTTCCCTACTTATTGATTTCCACAAGGAGACTGAGAGCATTAATTGTTTTTTTTTATGTGGCCGGTTATGGAATGGATGGGATTCCCACAGGAATTTATTGATTAGTTTGAATTGTTACATATAAATCCCTCTGCATATTTTTAGTCTAATAACGAACTTTCTGTATGGACAGAGCTTAAAACAGGCACCAGATAGGATTGTCTAATTTCACTGTTGCTTTTCAATTTCTTAGCCTGTACTGAGGAGCAAAAGCTGTATAAGTGGAAAGTAAGCGAGTCTGAGTGGATGATTTTTTTTTGTTTGTTTTTTGAAAAATAAATGCTGTACTTATCAAAGATTATTTTTTGGGCTTGCAATATACATGAAATATAATCAAAACTTCCATTTTCCTCTTTTTTGAAAGAGGAAAAAGCTTTCTGGCAGACTGTAAGGATAATAAGGGTGGTCCATATTTAAAGGAAGGAAAGAAAATGTTTTTAGCAGTAGCTCTCCTGGCTGCAGGGGAAAAGTAGATGAGATGATTTGTAACAGAGTTTAAATTGTGTAAAAACTTCATTTGGTATATAGTCTGTATGTGTTAAGAGTGACAGTGATGGGTCTAGTATTAAACCTAATTTCTTAGATTCAGAGACATTTGGAATAATGTCATCTTCTAAGTCAGTAAGTATGAGGTTGGGTAGGTTAGCTGCTATACAAGAGGAGACACATAACATATAACACAACATAACATAACATAACATTAAACGCCATTCCATATCACTGTTCCAGCATTCTTCACTAAAGGGATTCCCTGCAAAGCGTAGCCCAACATCCAGCCAGTATACCAAAGCCTTACAATTTTATATCTGTATGCCATTCGTATGCTCCCTGCTCAAGGTGCATGGCATAAAGGTAATGTACATGCGTACTTATCTCAGAATGTCTGCCAGCACTCTGGAGTCCATCATTGATCATCACTCTAAACACTCCTTCTGTGCTGGTTACTGAGCCATGCTTCAGGTAAGTGCTCCATGGGGGGAGGGGGTCATCTTATTTTCTTCCTTTTTCAGTTTTGTGGGTTTTCATGTCACCCAGAAAGGGAAAATGTCGGTGTGGGAGGCAGATACTTCATAAGGGTCATGACAACAGTATCTCTTCTGTTTTGAGTGCTTCTCATTACCATATAAAGTGTTCTGTCTTCCAAGCCTTGGTCCCTAAGACCCTATGTAGTTACCTCTCCTCCTTGTCCATTTACCTGGAGAACCAGTGTCTTAAGTTGTTGTTGCAGGGTGACATGGTGGAATCTTCCTGTCCCTAAGGTCAGCTGCCTGCCAAGAAAAAGGCCAAAAGAATCTGGTCTGATTCAGTTGCTTTTCTGCCTCCCCAGGATATCACTGTTGAGGCTGAGTGAAAACCTAGATGATTGTCCAGCTGTTATGTCCAATTACTCTGCTACTACCATATGAGAGGGCAGCATGCATCCTATTTCTGGCACATCCTTGGAGGCTCTGCAGACATCCATTCTAGATGTTGTGGGAGAACTTCAGCTGATTATTCCAGTGAGTCCAAGGGGGGGTTCTGCAGATGTTTGTTTGGGAGGAGATTCCCACTACATTAATTGAATGTGGGCAATGGTTTGAACCTCCTGGGTGTTTAGGGAAGATGTCCCTCAAAAGAAAAAAACAAACAAAAAAAGCATGTTTCTACCTGCTCCTAAAGATCCCCAGCATGAATGGCAGTATTTTACCTAGGGGTTATTTAATGTATTGGTGGCCTTGAAGACTCCCCAAGTAGTTTCTGTAACTGCTCCCCCTTGGTCCCCAGGCCCACTATAGAGGCCTAAAGAGCACAATTCCTCTGAAGAGGACTTGTTTTCTGGGGAAGAGTCTTTGCATATTTTTCTCAAATCCCTTCTCCATTGGACTATGGCTTTGAGGATGAAGACACTCATAGCCCTGACTCTGACTCTCCCTTTGAAGAACTCTCCTTTGCGGACACAATTTCTTGTATGATGAAATTTTTTTAAGATGGGACAATTTTCAGGTTTCTGACATTTCAACAAAGCTATTATGACCTCCTCCAGATAGACTCCCCTAAGCCCTCTGTTGTTCCTCCTTTCTTGGCTGCCCCTGTGGATAGCTTTTCAGCAGCTTCTGTGGCCCTGGATTCTCAACTTCTAACCCCCAAGAAGACTGACAGATTTTATAACATTATAACATGCTTGAGGAGTGTAAGTTTCTCTACAAATTTCCCTCTACTGACCCTTCTGTAGTGTCTATCTGTTCTGACAAACCCACTAAGCTTTTGCCTTCTACAAAAGTACTTCTTTCAGACAGGGATAGTTGAGTTATGGAATGGCTAGGCAAGTAGGTTTATACTGCTGCCACCCTGGCCTTTCTGGCCCAGACCCATATGACCAGGTATGTTCTGGACCTTCTTTTTCAGGTTTCTCAGGCTATCTCAGACCTTCTTGATTCTGAAGGGAGAACCTCCGCCTTCTCTTTACTGGGCTCTGCTTCTCAAGTAACTCATTACTCTATTAAATGCAGCTATGATGTAGTTGATGCCTGCTCTAGGGCTGCTGCTTTTGGGTCTGTTTTGAGATGTTACTCTTGGCTCCATCTCCAGACATTACCTGATAGTATTAAGGCTAAATTGCTGGATGTTCCTCTTGATAATAGGATCCTGTTTGGTTCTGTAGCTGCTGAGCATTTAAGCTACTGCAGAACAAGGGTAAGGCCTTGCAGGAATTGAAGCATATATTTGTTTCTCCTATTCCTAAGCTCCAGAGGAATTATCCATCTAAATCTGCTTTTGTTTGCAGACAACCTCATCCTCCTCCCAAGATTAGGAAGGGTTCTAGGCAGGTTCCTCCTGCTAAGCTTACTCAGACATCCACTTCTCAGAAGCTTCCTTTTCAGGATAAGTCATGTTTTGCCTGACTGTTTACTTCCCCCTTTAATGAGCCAGGTTCCCTATCTCTCTCCCTCTTTCCCCTGTTCCTTCCCAACTGGTTAAGGATCACTCTAGACTCTTGGGTTCTGTCCATCATCCATCAGAGACACTTCATGGTGTGGAAATCCCTTTCTCTTTTTCTGAGCATCCCTCAGCCTCTGCAGGAATAGCTTCCTTTCCTCTCAGAATTGTTTCAGGGCCTTCTGGCTTAAGGTACCATTGAAGCTGTGTCCCTTCACAGGAGGGGGGATTATTCCAGAATGTTTCTAGTTCCTAAGATGGAAGACACATGGAGACCCATTCTGGATTTTTCTCAGCTCAATGCATTTCTGAAGATCTCTTCCTTTCAGATGTTGTCCATTTAGACACTATTTTCTCTTTTTTCCAGGTTTTTCTGGTCTCTCTGGGTCTCGGGGATATTTATCTTCAAATCCCAATGCATCCTCTTTTTAGGAAGTTTTTGCATTTCTCTGTTTCTTCCTTACATTTTCCGTTCTCTGCTTTACCCTTTAACCTTTCTACTGCCCTAAGAGTTTTCTCCAAATGCCTCACTCCTGTGATTGCTTTTTGCAAGATGAGAGGAGCTCAGATCTTTCCTTATCTGGATGATCTAATCATTCAGGCTTCCTCTCCTGAGGCCTTGCTTCAGCACCCCCACTACACTGTCTCTCTCTTGCAGAGCCTGGGGTTTACCATAAACTTCCAAAAATCAGTCCTGGCTCATTCTCAGGATCATGTATTTTTCGGTTGAATTCCCCAGAACATCCCTATGCTGGCTTCCCTGCCTCTTCCCAATGCTCTTTTCCTTGTCATCTTTTTTCAATCCCTTTTTCCTTAGGTTTCACGTACAGCCAGAGAGTTTCTGAGGGCACTAGGATTCATGACTTCCACCATTTCTAACGCTGTGTCTACCCAGGATTCACATGAAAAAACTTCAGTGTTTCCTAAAGTCAGTATTGCTCCAACACTGTCATCCTCTACATTTTCTAGTCTGTCTTCTTTCTTGCCTCAAGTTCGAGCTTTAGAGGTGGATTTATCAGATGTCGCTCAACCTAGGACTTCCTTTTCAGCCCCCAGTCCCCTCTCAGGAACTTTTTTCAGATGCCTCTGACATGGGTTGGTGAGCTTCCTTTGGTCCCCTCAAGGTCCAGGATCTTTGCCCCTCTCCTCATCAGAGGTCAGACAACATCAATATCAAGGAGGTTGGAGCTCTCCTTTTCACCCTTCAGACCTTTCATTCCCCTTTTCTTCCATGGCCTTTCAAAATCTTTACAGAAAATTGTGATATGGTGCACCAGCAAGCAAGGGGGACACATACCTACCTTTTTTGCAGGCTAACTCTTCAAGTTTGGGATATAGTTGTCCATTATCAAGTGACTCTTCAGGCTGCATACATTCCTTCAGAGCAAAACATTGTAGCAGACTCTTTGACCAGGTCCAAAACATAGGCTCATGAATAGATGCTTCACAGGGATATGTTTCTGGACATTTCTGATCAGTGGGGTACTTCTCAAGTAGATCTTTTTACCTCCCTTTTGAACAGACAGCTTCCTATTTTTTGCCTAGAAAGTAGATGCCCTATCCTTTTCTTGGAATAGGATGTTTCTCTATGTCTTCCCTACCCTTCCTCTGATTCTGAGGGTCCTGATCAAATTTAAGCAGGACTCCCCCAAAATCTTGTTGTTCACTCCCTTTTGACCCAGACTGCATTGGTTCCCTCTTCTTCTGTACCTAGCCAAGGGCACTCACCACAAGTTACCTTACAGGGTAAGACAAGGGGTCTCTCATCCATCCTCACTTGTCTACTCTTCAACTGCCATTGTGGGTGATAGGGTTTTTATCACTTTTTGGCACCTTTTTTCTGAGGATGTGTTTAGGGTTCTGCAGGTAGTCTGGAACCCACTACCAAGAAATCCTACATGTCCAAATAGAAGAGATTTTCTCTCTGGTGCCTCACTCATAATGAGAATTCATTTTTTGTGGAGATCATAGCTATCAACCTGTTTGCACAAACAATCTGGAGAAAGACAAAAGTAATTCATTAACTACCTTAACCATAAAAGAAGGATTAGTACAAAGAGATAAACTGTTCCTATGAAAAACTAAAAGAAAGAGGACCAGACATAACTTCAGCTTCCTTGCAACATTCTGTATTTAAGACTGTTCTTCTTTTTGTTCTTATTTCAGATAAGACAGTGTCTGAAATGCAGGCCCTCATGGCTGTTCCCTCTTTTTTTAGTTTTTCATAGGGACAGTTTATCTCTTTGTACTAATCCTTCTTTTATGGCTAAGGTTGTTAATGAATAATTTCTTAAACAGTCTATTAACCTGCCCTCCTTTTTTCCTTCTCCTTAGTCTGTTAGTGAGAAGGTTCTTCACACCTTGGATTTGAATAGACAGCTCTGATATTATTTTAATGACATTCACAAGTCTGAGTAGTTTTTAGTTACTTATATCCCAGATCTATAGGTTTGGTTGTTTCTAAATGCACCATTTTTTCATGGATCTGTAAGGCCATTTCTTTTTATTACTCTTTTCATGGGAAAAGCCTTTCTGTCTCTGTAAAGGATCATTCTACCAGGGACATGGCTTCTACTGGTGTTTTTTTCAAAGGATTGGATACCAATTCCATCCTTGAGCCCACTACTTGGACCTTTGTCCATACCTTTACTAACCATTACAAACTGGATGTTGTTTCCCGAGTCGTTGTTGTCTTTGCCAGAGCTATTGTGCATGGTTTCTTCTGGGCCTTCCTCCTCCCACATTTCCTCTTGAGGTCTTGTACTCTCTCTTGAGTAAAGAATACTGTAACAGTGATGTGGAAGGACATAGTACAGTTGTTTAAAATCTTACCATCGCTCCCTCCTCCTCCTCCTGTTCTACTCTTTTGCTTTTTCTCCTTTTGGATGCACATGTTCCTCTTACTTCCTAGGAATGTTGTTCCTCCTGGGGCTATTCAGTTCTGAGGTATGTACGTCAGGGAATCCCTTTAGTAAACAATGCTGCAGCTGTGAAGAGCAGAACATCTACTGTTTTGTTCCGATTTTACACAACTGTACTTTATGTAATTTAGTTTGTCATTTGCCCATTGACATACTTTTGTGAAACCTGATTGATGTTCTTTTTCTAATATTTTATATAATTTACAGTCTTGAAAGAGTAATGTCTCATTACATTACTATATACAGGAATGGACTAAGTAATACAGTGCACAGGTGACAATTATGTGAGTCTATTAATATATGCATAGGAATATCATAATTAACATGGCTGACAATGGTAATGCTAAGAACACAGTAGTATAGGTAATAAACAAAACTGTACAAAGAGAAGAGTGCTGTGAGAATACAGATATCTATGAATATTCAGGAAGCACATATTTTATAGATGAATGCATGCAGACCTTAGATTTAAGGCATGTTATCTGGGGAACTGAAAACTTCATCATCCATTTTTTGTGTATGATACAAAATGTATGGAGGACAGTGGCTGAGGGTTGCATCTTGCAGAGATATGATGAGACTAGTAAAGCAGGCAGAAAAAGCAAATTAATTAAAGGGTACTGCAAAGCATTTCCCTAGGAAGGGTGGTTCTCTCCTTGAGCAGTATAGAAAAGGAAAAGAAATGCTGTCATTATAATGACTCTAAGAAAGAACTGTCCATCAGAAATGGAAAAAATAATCGCAAAAGCCATAATATGGGCAGTTGTGTTATAAGAGGAACAGACTCGAAGTAGAGATGTTTACTACCAATCAGCTGATAATTTGATAGACCACTGCTAAAAGACAGTAATTAGCTGGGTTGCTGAATTTGAGAAACTATTCTCTACTAATACAGAGTGCCCAGGAAAAAAAAGAATGAATAAAATGAAACTGATAGAGTGGATGGACATTGATAGGTATGAATAAAGTCTAAGTGAAGTAAACTCGTTTATCACGGGATAAAGGAAAGTGAGAAGAACCATGATATGGGCCTTTACAGACATAACATGTTATACAGATGGGAGTAACAGCAACATGTATGTAGGAGTACAAATAAGTAGTAATTACAACATACGGTTATTATATATCTATCAGCTAATTTTAGACATCTGAAAGCTTGTTCTCACTGGGACCCAACTGGTTAAAGTCCCTCCAGCCCAATCAACATGCAGTATATATTGCTTTAAATGTAAGCTCTCATTAAAATTCTGTATTGTATGTTTCTGTTTTGCCTTGTAAAAGATTCAGTTAACATTCCCATCTTAATAATGGCATTATTCACATAATTATTGGCACACAATCTGATTCCCTTATAAAATCACCCAGTTAATCCATATTTCACAGAGATGTTCCATTCAACTTTTATAACCACCACTAGGTTTTCTTCCATATGGACATCTCTTGTCAATCATTCCCTTAACTCACCTTTAAGACAATTCCCCTGCCAAAGCATTACATCCATTTTATCTATTAAATCCTCTCTGTGTCCATCTTGTATAGACTTAGTTACACCTGTAAAACTTAAAAACTTGTTAAGCAATGTCTTGTCCCTAACACATTCCCACATTTCATTTTTCAGTTGTTATATGTACCTCACTAACTTCCTGAAACAAAAAATGCCTTGACATTTCTTTTTGACCCCACATAAATCCTGACTGCTTACCTTTCCTCTTCCTGCTGCAGTTTCAACTATTACTGCAATCTATATTTGATGCCTGCAAATCTCTAACATCCTGTCATCAGATTTGGCCTCTTTATTGTCCATGTCTAACGTAACTTGAATCTTTTGTCCACATACTCAAATCATATCTTATTCCCCTCTCTGACAATAAATCTCCTGCTCCATAATGTTTATTTTCATTGAACATGTAGTTACATCCTACCAGTCATGACCAGTGTTGTCATGTCTTCTTGAATTCAGCTAAGGAAAAAAAAAAGAAACTCTTCTAAGTTTTCTGATCACAATATACCCTTTCTTCTCTATCCAATATTTAATGTATTCATTTCCACTAGCACTATTCTTGTTTAATTTCCTCACCCTGAGTAACATTTTAATATATGCATGGTTTGACAGGTTTGTGTCTCCCTTTATCTAGTTATGTCATCTTTGGCTAAATACCTGCCAATTCTAGTCTCCTGTTACCAATTTTCTCTCAGAAGTGGGTGCCCCTGAGGTTGTAGGAGACTAACCCTTCCATGCATCGCTTCAGTTCTTAATTTCTTCCCAAACAATCAAAACCTTTTGGCTTCTCTACACATCTCAGGTTTTCCATATTTATGACCTAATACTTGGATAACCATCATGCTAAAATAACCTATCAGTCCATGTCCATATGGGATGACTTTGGTCATTTCTTATTAAAATCCACCCACATGTGTGTGGCATCCATATAATCACCCTAAATGTTAGCTTTGTGTATGTACTAGATTCTTAACTAAAAACATCAGTGGTATCAAAAAGCTTCATTATCAGCCCTTTCTCTGTACTCAGTCTCTTACAGACTACACCAGTAAAAAGCTTCTGTACTCAGTCTCTTACAGACTACACCAATGAGATATATGTCTACCCTTTTGCACCACAAACTATGGATCCTTATTTAATTTTATGTTCCTTCACAGAACTAATGGTACATCAGATACTCAGTTAAAGGAACTAAACCTTCATCAGCAAATAAATAAGAAATGTTGGTGTGACAGCTTCATATCCCAGTGTATCTAGCACCTCTAGAACATACTTCCACTACATATCAAGTAGAGTAGTACACTTGTTACCCCCAAGGTAAACCAAGATAATTGGTGGGCAACCTCAAATGCTCTCCTGGTCTATCTTGTCTTGCCACCCTTGAGGCTAGAAGGACATTTTGAATATTTTTTTTATCTAGGCTTGAAATGGTCTGCAAACCAACTGCCTAGCACTTGACTATGAAGCACTGCCAAGAGTTCTTGTGGGGCTTTGTATGTAATGCTGATAAATGTTACTTGTGTATTATGTATGCTGTATATTTACTGATGCTGCAGTCTGTTATGGAGCTTTTTTTCCCTTAGCTTCTACAAAAAAGGGGCTTGCTTGCCCAGTTGGACATTCCAGGTAAGCAAACAGAAGTAAATATATATATATATATATATATATATATATATATATATATATATATTGTTTTCAATCCAGCAATATTCACACTGTTACCCACCTTCCACATTGTCCTCCTTGTCCAAATGTACTACTGCATTCAGCCATTTCCATCTCTTTATCATTCCCTATGTTTTACTGCATTTATGGAAATGTGCCCTTTAATCCTCCACAAGTTCCTTTTCATTTTTATTTTCCTGGATGTGAATAACATGGCCTTCTCTCTACTTAGCTTTTTCTGGATTGTTTTTTTTTAACTGGGTGAAACGTCTCTCACACTGTGAGACACAGTAAATTATTTTTCCCATCATTCTCACCAGTCATTCGACTACAACAGTTGACTTCATCCACTGCTCCCCCTACTAAGTCAAAACTTATCTTGAATTGTTTCCTGTTTTGTACCTTGACATAAGGAGCCATGGTCCTTCACACAGTGTATAATGCAAAAGGTCTACATTTGTAACCCCTACCCCATTCCTCTGAAATCTACTTTACAGCTATTTTTTATACAGATTACCATTTCATAACAAAACATTATATGAAACACTTTAAAGTCTATTGGCCACTTTTTGAAGCACTTACAGGTTTCACAGTTCATCTTTTAACTTATTCTGTCCATGTTCAAGTTGAAAGTGGCTTTGTATAATAGTATTTTGCTTGACTGATTAGTTTTAGTGATTCCTCAGTTTTTCTCTATGACCACATTCATGAAAATGTCATGATAGGCATTGCACAAACATTGACTTACATCTGCAAAGTATTGTCGGTAAGCAAAAACAACTTAGTTCTTTAGAAGAGAAGCTTCTTGTTTTCATTGTAATACAGCCTCATGTATGTTAATTTTCAATGTTACGAGTTCCGCATGTGAGTCATAATTACACTTTTTATTTCTAGAAAGAAATAAAGAAACTCATACAGATGTGTTTAGATTGCCTTTGGGTAGCCATCTGTTTTAGAAGGAGGTAGTAATCCTCAAAAATCACAGAAACTGACAGGCCAGAAAAGAGCTATAAAGATGATAGAGTGGACTACTGAAGATAAGGAAAAAATTATGTATTGTTACTATTTTGCAAGAAGCCCAGAATTTCAGATAGAAGATATTCAAAAAGATTGAGAGAAATTAGAGGAAAGAAAAATATTTGCACAAGAAAAACTGTCAAAAGCTTCAAATGCAGATTTGCATTCATTAATACAACAGATCCATGAAATATTTTACATAGACGAAGAGACTTTGGGCCACCTGGAAAAAGAGACAGAGGAAGTACAAAAAATATAAAGAACAAAACCCAGAGATTTTTGAAAGGTATAAAAATGAAATATAGATATGGGAAAGAAAAAAAATGTTCTGATATTGTGCAATATGTATGCAAAGGAGAAAGACAAACTAATCAATACAAGAAAAGCAGCTCCAAAGATATTTGAAGAGAAATAGACAAAGGCACCCATATACAGAAAATTTTACAATATAAACGATAAGAACAGAAAAGGGAACGTAGACCAGAAGATTAGTAAAACAGACATTAAACAAATAGAAACTGAAGTTATTGAATACCTGTGAAGTGAAGGACTTAGTGCAGAAAGTCTAACACAGGTTATGCCAGTGCATGACAGAACAATGAGTCCCCAAATTAAAGAGAAGCAGGTGGAGTAGGAGACATTTGATGAAGAAATTTGGAAATGGGAAAGAAAAAAAACCAGATTTGATATGGTACAATATTTATGCAAACAAGAATGCAAAACTAAACGATACAAAAGAAGCAGCACCAAAGATATTTGAAGCAGGCAATGACACCCAGATATGGAAAATTTTACAAAAAAAAGGAAGGGGGAGTAGAAATGAGTATTAGTAATGGGGAGCCATCAGTAGGAAACCAGTGCAAATTTTCAGCTGGAGTTGCACATTAAGGGAAAAAGCAGGAAACAGTGGCAACTCTGACCCAGGCAATGTTGCAGAGTGATGGGTCAATGGGTTTCCATATGAAAGAGCTACAAATGAAACAGGACAGAGCAGAAGAGGATATGTCACAGGAAGACGATATGGAACTCTGTGTAGAATGCCAGCAGGAAACAGAGAGCAAAGAATGTACCCTCAGTTTAGAAGAAAATGATCTAAGGGAAGAGCTGTTTGCTTTAATGGAGATGGATAGACATAATAAGATCAATGAAAGAAATAGAATTCAGAAAATAAATAAGACCCAAAATATCAAAAATCTGACAAAAGATCAGAGCACAGTAATGAAGGCTTCTTCTTCTTTAAATAAATAAGACCCAAAATATTAAAAATCTGACAAAAGATCAGAGCACAGTAATGAAGGCTTCTTCTTCTTTAAATTAATAAGACCCAAAGTATTAAAAATCTGACGAAAGATCAGAGCACAGTAATGAAGGCTTCTTCTTCTTTAAATAAATAAGACCCAAAATATCAAAAATCTGACAAAAGATCAGAGCACAGTAATGAAGGCTTCTTCTTCTTTAAATAAATAAGACCCAAAATATCAAAAATCTGACAAACGATCAGAGCACAGTAATGAAGACTTCTTCTTCTTTAAATAAATAAGACCCAAAATATCAAAAATCTGACAAATGAAGACTTCTTCTTCTTTAAATTAATAAGACCAAAATATCAAAAATCTGACAAGATCAGAGCACAGTAATGAAGGCTTCTTCTTCTTTAAATAAATAAGACCCAAAATATTAAAAATCTGACAAAAGATCAGAGCACAGTAATGAAGGCTTCTTCTTCTTTAAATTAATAAGACCCAAAATATCAAAAATCTGACAAACGATCAGAGCACAGTAATGAAGACTTCTTCTTCTTTAAATTAATAAGACCCAAAATATCAAAAATCTGACAAACGATCAGAGCACAGTAATGAAGACTTCTTCTTCTTTAAATTAATAAGACCCAAAATATCAAAAATCTGACAAAAGATCAGAGCACAGTAATGAAGACTTCTTCTTCTTTAAATTAATAAGACCCAAAGTATTAAAAATCTGACAAAAGATCAGAGCACAGTAATGAAGACTTCTTCTTCTTTAAATTAATAAGACCCAAAATATCAAAAATCTGACAAACGATCAGAGCACAGTAATGAAGACTTCTTCTTCTTTAAATTAATAAGACCCAAAATATCAAAAATCTGACAAACGATCAGAGCACAGTAATGAAGACTTCTTCTTCTTTAAATAAATAAGACCCAACATATCAAAAATCTGACAAACGATCAGAGCACAGTAATGAAGACTTCTTCTTGCTTTTCCTGGTTAGGGGTTGCCACAGCAGATCACCTTGTCTGCTCATGATTGGCAGTGGGGTTTTATGGTGTTGAGTTGCCAGCCCAGTGCCTAACCTTCCACAGAAAGCACACACTCACAGCTAGGGCCAATTTAGAGTGTCCAATCCACCTGCTGCATATCTTTGGGAGAAAACCGGAGCACCCAGAGGAAACCCATGCAGCCACAGGGAGGACATGCAGACTCTGGACAGAAGGCACCCCAACTGAGGATTGAACCTGAGAAACCTTTGCTGTGAGGTGACAATGCTAACCACTGCACCACCATGGCTGCCCACAGTAATAAAGACTATTAAGAGAAATCATGTGATATAACAGAAGTAAATATGGTATATCACTGTCCAGCTAAATTGACAACAGATACATTCATTCTTACCACAAAAATAAAGAGCAATAAGGAAAAGGAATGAAATAAATAAAATGCCATTGTAGAAGCAGTGGATAGAGAAAACTATACAGCAATTAAAATGAGAAGTGTCAATGTTGGAAGAATATAGTAGAACAGACCAACAAAAAACCTGGATTCACAAATCTTCATGCAAGAATAAAGCTATTCTTGCACGGAGTGGTTTGTGTCTGTTTAGGATAACAGCATGCCTTCCATATGCATGAAGGTGCTTTGCTATCTAAACTAAATGGACACAAACCAGGAACGAGTGCAGGGGGTGTGTGTCAGCAATCCCAGCACCTGGAACATGCCCCCTTTGCTCTGACAGTGCCATACAGCACTTTCTGACACAGAAGAGTGCCAACCTATATAATATTAGAGCCTGGATCTAATATTATATAGTAAAGAAGTTTCTGCAGACACTGGAATGTAAATAGCTAACATTTCAGTGTCCGCGGATACTGAAAATAAAAAGAAAAAACACAAACACCTATAGAAGGCAGCAGCCTCCAAGTGCACACCCCCAAATGTATGGACTCTTGCCCTACATGCATGGAAGCAGTAGGGCAAGAGGAAAGGAGTAATAAATAATAAAAAAAATGGAATAATATTTTTTTTTCAGGAAGTAAATCCAAAGTTTAAGTGCCGCGCAGCTTGTTTGCACTGTGCACCACTATGCTTAGATTGGCTGAAATCCTGAAAACAATAGACAAGTGCTACTGTGACAGAAAACATTATCAAGCTGTTGTAGCATAGTGGTACTGCCATGGTATAGCATGTTGAACATGCTTGGTTCATATCCTCTCTCGGCCCAATTATTTAATAAACTTTTAAGGAATTTCAATGATAGATGTCAATCATATGTCTCATGTATAGCACAGTAAGGGTAGAAATATGTAAAATATAAATGTAAAAAACAATTTATAACTTTAATGGAAAAAAAAACAGATTTAAGCAATGCTTTGCTAGTGTAAGCGTTGCTTACCTTCATTCAGCTCTGCTTAACTGGCATAAGCATTGCTATGTGGATTTGCATGAAGCTAAGCATAGTGCAGCATATTAAAACCAGCCAATCATGAAAAAGTGCTGGAAAACAGCCCTATTTAAACCACACAGGTGGGAATATAGCCATAACCATTTGGGATTGCACACAGCAGGACCAAAATGGCTGGTGTCGGAGAAGGTGTGCACTTCCAGGTGCAACGTTGGGGTATCCAGGAGTCTAGGGTCATAGCTGGGCTCCTAGTTAAAAACCATGAAGGCAGGCTGCTGCAGGGCCAGTACCAGGGCTTACAGCACAAAGCAGAGGCCTGGGACCAGCTTGCACGTGATCTCACCAGTGCCACTGGCATACCCCAGACTGGTGAGCAGGTACATCATCACCATAATGACCTGAAGCAGAGGAGGGGTGCACTCTTGGACCAGTGGATTCAAGAAGCCCAAGCACAGGATGTCCCACCTGTCTGTAAGTATGCAGTCTTATATATCTCTAAGTATGGAAAAGGTTCAACTTGTGACTGTGCAAGTGTGATTAATGTGTGATGTCTCCCCATACAGCTGCTGTGGAGAGGTCCCAGAATGTTCATGATCATGCACAGCAACTGACCCGGCTGCATTGACAGTATGGTGAGTACAGAATACCCCCTACTATTAGCAGTAAGAAATCAAAATTATAGTAATGGTAGCACTGTTTGTATATATAATTGTGCTGTAAAAGTCAATAATAAATGCCTGTGTCAGGCTGCCAGTGTTACAATGGAGTATTCCCAGCTGCTGTGTAAGACAGATGTCAGTAGCAAACAAGGTAAAATATGTAGGAGAGGAATATTAGAATATTTCTGAGTGTATCTGAATGAACCTGCCAAGAAAGTGCCATGTCAGGGCTACTGTAACAGTTAGAAATGAAAAGCATTCCCCTGTGCAGATCATGCAGAAATAGTAATTGTGGATTTCTGAGTTGTACACATATATGTATGTCAAAACTAATAAAGGTGATCCCAAACACTGGTGTGTGTCATCTCACTTGTACCTGATAAATAGAAATGTGTTTGTTCTGTAGACTGCATTAACTGAAGTGAACTGATTTAGCACTGCTTGTCTGCATACTTTAGAATGGGCATGTCAAATAAATGGAAAAAAGCAACAGTAAATATTCCCATCAGAATGTGTTCTACTTGTTTGCCTGCCAGTGTTGTCTTGTGTTAACCTTTCCATTTCAGCTGTATGTAGCTGTGAATGTACTGAGAAATGTATAAGGCTAACAGGTGCAGACCTACGACCTACACTGTGTACTCAGGAATCTAAATTGTAATATGTAGTTGCAAAACAGTCAAATGTGCAATCCAGTTAATGTGCACGTTTCACAAATAGTGACACCAGTATCTGTTGTGTATGCATAAAATGTACTGAAAAGGGGAAACAAATAATGCAACATATGATAATAAAAGTACTGTGCACAAAAATATGTACTAGATAGAAATGCCATAAACAAAAAGCATTGCTTTCCCATTAGCTCAGTTTGATAAGGGCTAGGCCTATATTTCAATTTTGCACACACAGCACGGTTCGAATCCAGGGACCGCCATCCATCAACATCTCAGTCTGGTTTTACAGATTTAAACTGCAATCTGAATAGAAAAAAATAATGTAATGCAACACATGCCTTTTCCATACAGGGCACACAGGTAAAGCAATCTGAATAGAAATACTAGTATGATGTGTATAACTATGAAAGGTGTACAATTGCTGTGTTGACCAGCCCCAGTCCTACAAATAGATGCAAGCTAGACATCCACACTCTGCAGTCTGGCCCAGACAAGACCAAGTGTCACGCTATCATGGATAGTTTCCCAAGTTGACAAAAAACCTGCACACAGAGAATGTCCCAGTAAATGGATGTGAAAGACACAACACATTCCATGGCCTGCAACTAAAAATGTGCAACTGAAATATGTGTAGAAACAGCAATGTAAACTGCACACAGTTCATCTGGACAGACCCACAGGTAAGGAAATCGGTATAGAAACAGGTCTGATGTGTAAAAGTAAAATAAGGGTACAATTGCTCTGTTGATATCTACAGCTGTTGGTGTGCTGTAACAGCCCCATGGCCTAGGTAGAGTGTAAGTGTGGTCAGAACGTAGAGTAATGAATAGTAGTGTACTGAAAATATACCTGATAGCAGTTGTCAATTGAATATGTTCCCTTCCCCCACCACTCAAGTGATCCAACCATCACACTGAAACCAACATAAGTATGTTCCTAAACAAACCTCTACTTTTGAGACCATTGTTCCATTTGGTTTATCATTGTTTATACTGTGTGCATACTAATATCCCCTTTTGAATAATCACCTTATTGCTTGCCTGACATACCATTAACTGTCATGCTGTTGCAACCCTGAATGCCATTCCATATATGCATGAGTTCTGTTTGCTATGGCACTGTTATAACTGCAGTGTTTTGGGTTTATGGGAATATCCATGCATGCTATTTTGGCTAATGTTGTAATGTGTTGTGCATGACTAACCAATATTCATTGTTAATTTCCACACCACAGCACATATCTGAAGGCAGATCCCAGCGAAGCTATCTCTCCCACCACACCTGGCAGAGGTACCATGTCCCAGCATGTCTGGCACCCGACCCAGACATCTCTCATCTGCTGGTCCTGCACCACCCTCAATTGGAACTGCTGCAGGGGATGGGGCTCGTCCCCCCTGCAAGTGGGCATGGTGAGGACATTGTCACCTGGGATGAGGTCTGTGGTATGGTGGGCAGTGTCCTCCAGACGGAGCTGGATGACCACCTGTGCCTGATGAAGGGTAGGCTATCACAGCTAGAGGGGCAGGCAGCCCCTCCAGCTCAGCTCACAGCACAGCCTCCTTTGGGGCTGTGAAGGAGTAGTATTGGCTGCCATTGGGTGGGGACATCAGTGCCACTTCTACCATCTTGGGAGGGGGTTCATGAACCTCAGATTCCCAACTACCCTCCCTGTCAAGGTGTCTAACCCCACCATGTGTCATACACTGCCCCTGTCTTCTGTCTTGTCTGTCTGCAAATGCAACCTCTTCTACCAAACCTCCCTCACCACACTTACAATAATCCTTCCTTAACATCCCACTCTCACCTTAAAAAAAGGGCATCTGTCCCACAAAAATATACACATCCCATACATAGCTCTGCATTTTACCCAGAGACATGTACCCATCACACAATCTAACCTTACCAATCATCCATATTGTATGATGCCCACACACCTCCTTGTAGGGTGTGAGGCTCCAAATTCTAAATTGCCCACATTGAAAGCAGCTGTTATTGCCAAAGAAATGCAGAGCTATGGTCTTTCCTACAGCCATCCTGCACATCCCTACTTGTTTCTCCTCTTGTTTGTCCCCCTGCTTGTCACAATTTCACCACTTTCCTAACTCGCTTTTTTTCTTTTCTTTATTTGAAATTAGTGCGGGTTTAAGAGTCCATAAGTGGACGTAAGTGAGCATAAGCAAAGCTAAGCTCACGTAAGCATTACTTACCTCCATGTAACCCACTTACAACTGCTTTAAAGTGCCTTAATCACTCTGTCTCCAACAGCCCCTGTTCTGCCAAGCAACAAAATAAGAAGCCCTGCAAGTTCAAACCCTGGACCCTGCATACTATAGCAAAGCTATTTGCTACTAAGCCATGTCAGATATAAATAAAGCAAATGTTTTCTTAAACATATCATCCAGCACAGTCATTCAACAGTAGAGGAAATGTATATATCTATATATCTATCTATCTATCTATATATATATATATATATATATATATATATATATATATAAACACAAAACATACATATATGAACAAAGGCACCATTAATGGCAGTGAGGGAGCCCAAATTAAGTACCTCTTGTATTTATTGATATCATCCCCTCCTCCACAGCTGAACAGATCTGCCTTGCAACACAGTACCAACACTTGCAAGTCTCATACCCAGCACCCTACACAACATAGCCACAAGAAGTTAAAAGTAATCCATCTCAGCTGTATGATGTCAGGAAGATATCTATAAGATATGCAGAACATTCTGTCTGACATAGGGAATGTACAATGTGGAAGCAGTACACATTCCAGTGATACATATACACATACACACATATATGCATATACAGATATATATATATATATATATATATATATATATATATATATATATATATATATAGATAGATAGAGAGAGAGGGAGGGAGGGAGAGAGATATGTATATACACATGCATACACATATACATATAGGTTCATAGGTTCATAGGTTCATACTAGGCTATCTGCCCAAGGGCAATTATAAGCCCAGCCCATAGTCATGTGGCTTTCGCCACCCCTTTAGTTTGAATAAAAACTATGCCTATTATTTTGCTGTGCCTCTGTCAAGCAGTGACACTGAAGTAATCCCTGGGGTATATCTGCGATCTCCCATCCATTGGTCAAGATTCCTCTTGAATAAGGCCAGCGAGGTGCACTGCCTCACATGTACTGGGATTTTGTTCCACAGCATAGGGAGTCTCTGGGTGATGAATCTGTCCCTCCAGCACGTTCTGTTTATAACTGTGTCAAGGTTTAAGTACTAAGTATAGATATGTATAGGAAGATACATATTTAGAGGGTGCACAGCATATTCAACAGCCAGTATTCCTACAGTTGCCACTTTTTAAAATGGGCAGTGCTTGATTCTCTCATGCAAAAGACAATTATTGCATGAAACATATACCCACAGAGAAGTCAAAGGATATGACACCACACACTGGTTTGCATACATAGAAATGTTTATTTGTGTACTATGTCAGTTGCATATGCCATTTCATATAGCAGTTAGGTGTTTGAAATACATACTGAGTAATGCAACTCTCAAGCAAAACATTTTATACAGTAATCTGAAAGCATAATATATATTGCTGTCCAGGCTAAGGCCTTCAGAAAAACTGGCCTGGAAGATAAGAATCAATCAACACTAATTAATGCAGATGTAGTTCAGCAGCCTCCAATTACACTCTGTACTCAACCACTAGGGGGAAATAATTAAGTTGTCACAATGAAAATGTATCTGTTACATAACAATACTTAACTTAAAACATCACTATCACATTGACAAATAGAACTGTCTGTAAGACAGTAAGCATTAGCCCACCACTGTTCCCATGGCAAATGTATGAAGATGTGCAGCCATATACCTTAAGGTGTCTTACTACTGATATCCCTCACATGTTGTAACAGCCTAGGTTAAACCAGTGAAAGTATGTACACAGATAACTAATGTTACTTTTGTAACCTGATTAATTACCTAGCTTCTGCTAGGTTAGCCTAAGCTTCCAAGTCTAGGTAGTCAGCAGTCAACCCCCCCCCACTTACTTTAATCTCCTGTACGTTTCCCTAATTCTAATACGTGTCCTATCTTTCCTTCTGTCCCACTTTTATCCTTCCCTTATTCTGCCATCACCTAAAGAAGGCCTTGCTCTTGCATCTATATTCCTAACCACTAGGTGGCGTCACTATATACGCTGTTCCTACCAATTTGATACAAACCTGCTATTCCTACCTATAGCACATTGGCCCCTGCTTTTCCACTGTGTCTTTACCTTCCCTCTTAGCATCCTTCTTACCTACTATCTCTCTAACAGCCTTTATCTCTTCCTACCAGCCTCTTCTTTCTAACATTCTGTCCCTCTCAAACTTCAATTTTACCAAACTTACCTGCTGAATTTTTCTTCAACCTCACTGTTTGTCTTCCTTGGCAGAACTCTCTCTTGTCTGATCCCGCTCCGTTCGCCCTTCGGGCTCACTCCGCTCCCCTACCCTACCCCCAAATCTCACCCACTCCCAGTGCTCCTAAACTTATTCCACCTACAGACCACACCCCATCAAAATTACTCCAATCACATAACCAAACAATTACTACACCCACCCCCTTTTCCTCTAAAACCTGCCCACACTATCTATCCCTAATCACTTCTCCTTACACCTTTCTCTCTACCTTACCTAAATTCTTTTCCCAAACTATCACTGATCCATACAAATCACCATCCTTAAAAATGTATATCCCTACAATCTCCCACAAAAATCAAACTCTAATTTGGTTACTCCTATTACCCTCTCTAGCCTCTACCTACCTTCTTACCTCATTTGAACACTCTCCCAATAACTCCTTCCTACTACCTTCCAAACATACCTCATCACAAACAAAACCTTCTTCTCATTACTGGCTAAATATCCCTTATATACCTTGCTATCAATTACCAAAATATCATCGAATTACTAACATCAACTTCTCTTACCCAAAAACTAGAAAACTATGTGTTTTCCACAGCAAACCAGTGCACCCTAAACCTATAGCACCCGTTCTATTTCTATTAGATGGCGATATTCACCCTAACCCAGGACCAAATAATCCCCCTCCCATAACAGTTATAAACCACAATAATACTATAAAACCTCCTCCTCCCAAACCTACCAACTCACTCACTATTGCTCACCTGAACATAAGCAGCATATGCAACAAAGTTACTCAACTCCATGTTCTCTTACAGACTCAGCCATTTGATATCCTATGTTTATCAGAAACATGGATAAAACCTTCCATTAAAGACATCGAAATCTCCCCACCTGGCTATAATATTATTAGACTCGACCGTACTTCCAAAAAAGGAGGCGGAGTAGCAATCCTCTATAAAACTGAGCTACAAGTCACTACACTTAACCTTAACTTACCTACTAATGCTGGTGCAGAAATAATAATCTCCAAACTGCAGCTAAATACTAGTAAAGTCATAAATATCATCTGTGTCTATCTCCCCCCTGGGAACAACTGTAATATATTAAAAGACATTCTTAGCTGGCTCACTAGTAATATCCCACAAGAAACCATTATTCTTGGGAACTTTAACATTGACCGGAACTCTTGCACAAATATAAATCCCACCACCCACATTAACCTGTATGGCTACTCACAACTAATTAATCACCATACCAGAACCAATAAAATCAATAACAAGGCAACCACCTTAGACTGGATACTAACTAATACCCCACAGCAAACCTACACAACAGGTATCCTTCCTGATGACCTTAGTGACCATTGTCTGACATATATTATTAGACATAAAACCAACATAACATTCCCAAACACTTTCCAAACAATACACTCTAAAAAGCATTTCAACCTAGAACTTTTCCAAGCAGAACTTAATCAATGTAATTGGTCTCCATTAAAAACTATCCCTCTCAACAATGCCATGGAATACTTTAATTCTACATTCTTGGCTATCTTGGATCATCATGCTCCAACCTGTTCTATCAGAACCATAGCTAAACCAGCCCCATGGCTTACTATTACTACTAAACAGAAAATCCTACTTAGAAATAAATATTGGGCAAAATGGCGGACTTCCAAGACTCCGTCAGACCATCAAACCTTTAGTGAACACAGAAACAGTACTAAAAGAGCCATCCTGCTAGATAAAAATAATTATTATCTACAATTACAACAATCCTCTACCAGACAACCTAAAAAATTCTGGGCTAGTATTAATAATCTTCTCTACCCAGGCCAATCAATCACACCCAGTCCCCAAGGATCTAACCCCAATAATCCAAAAGAAACTGCCAATGCCTTAACTCTTTCTTCACAGAAACCATCCAAACTCTAGCTAGCCACCTATCACCTGATATATCTAACTTGCCCACATCTTCCCATAATCCACCTCCACAATTTCACCCCCAACCAGTATCCACTTCTTACATCTCCTCCCTTCTCCAAAAGTTAAAACCAACCTCTCCATCTGCAGATAAACTCCCAGCAGAATTCTTGCAAAAAGGTGCTAAAGCCTTAGCCTACCCTATTTCCATTCTGATAAATAGATCTATAAAAGAAGGTGAAGTACCATCAATCTGGAAATTCTCACATATCATCCCTTTACATACAGGTGGAATTTCCAATGGCTTCTCCAACTATCATCCCATAGCGTTACTATCCCCTATAGCTAAAATTTTGGAAAAATGCATTCACAAGCAGATACTCAATCACCTTCTTATAAATAACCTACTTGCCAACTGCCAACATGGCTTTAGACCTTTTCATAGTACTACCACTGCCCTGCTATCATTCACAAACTGTATCAACAACAACCGTAATAACAATAGACTATCACCCGCAGTTTTCATTGACCTATCCAAAGCTTTTGATATGGTCAGCCATCAACTTCTACTCCACACCCTTAAGTCTCTCTCCTTGGATTCTCTATCTTTAAAATGGTTTACATCTTACCTTGGCAATCGTCAGCAGGCCGTACTCTGGCAAAATGAACTATCCAATCATGTCCCAATCTCCCTCGGCGTTCCACAGGGCTCTATTTTAGGCCCACTTTTATATTCTATCTTCATAAATGACCTGCAATCTGAAATCCCATACTCCACCTGCATTCAGTACGCAGATGACTCTACATTAATCTGCTCTGCTTCCTCACCAACCGAACTTCAGTCAATTACTCAAAAAGCCTTTAACACTGTTGAACAATGGTTTGCCTACCGCTGCCTTCTTCTAAATCCCCAAAAAACAAAATTGCTACTTTTCACCCCAACCCAAAAGTCTTCCCCTGTACAGATAAATCTTATTTCTAATAATGGTACCCTTATCTCACCTGACCCTACCACTAAATTGCTAGGTATAACAATTGACAACAACCTAAACTTTGAGACACACATAAACAATACAATAAAATTAATTAATAAGAAACTAGGATCCCTCTATCGCATCAAAAACTATCTTTCACCAGAAGCTAGGTCTGCCATAGCCCGAACTCACCTTTTATCCACTCTGCTCCATGCTGCTCCCATATATACTAATATCTCCAAAAACAACCTCAAGAAACTAGCAAATTCCTACAATAATATTGCTAGATTTGCTACAGGCTCCCCTTTCAGAACCCACCACTGCTTAAATCTTAAACACTTAAACTGGCATGAATTCCCTAACCAGCTTCAATTTTACCAACTTACTTTAGCCCACAAGAACCTGTATCAACCTAGTAACACTCCTATACTCTCTAGCCTTATCACACCATATAACAACCTCAAAAATTTACGTTCCTCAAACAAACTACTGATTAACATTACTAAATCAAACAACTCAGCAGGTGACTCCTTGTTCTCAAACTCTGTAGGAAAATTATGGAATAAACTTCCGACCGAAATCACAGCTCAGACTTCTCTCCTACTATTTAAAAAACATCTAAAATCACATCTCAATAATCACTAGATATGCACCTGCACTAACCCTGGCTAATTTCTTCTCCCCCTAACTCATTCCCTCCCTTCCTTTATGTCTTCATATGAAATATTTACAATCTATCTTACGTACACTAATTATAAGCATTTTATGCATAAATTATCACTGTAACCTATGAACTGGAATACTAAAAGGGGATTTTCGTTTTGACTGTACTATCTTAAATTTCCTAAATATTTTTTCTTAACACTGTATAACTACTTTTATGTAATTGTATTATTATGTATCTCTATGTGGAGCTTTTCTCCCCGGGCCTCTACTGAAAATGGACATGTATCCAGCTAGACCAGCCCGGTCAACAAATGTAAAATAAATAAAATAAATAAATGGTGCATAACCCTCCCTCATAGAATGACTTACAGGGGCATATAACAGTGTTACATACACTGACCTCTTGACTGTACAGGGTCACACACATTTTGTCCATCTGTAGCCCGCATATATATGGACCCTACCCCACAATATGCGTGGGGGTCCACAACATCAATGGAATGATGGCAGGAATGCCAGCACTGCATAATGATAGGCCACTACTTAACAACCTCTTACTGCATGACATATGCCTCTGGACTTACTAATCCTTCGTGCAGTAATCTAGTCCTGCATGGAAGTGGCAGTTTAGGAGGAGGACAGCAGCTCAACATGCATATTAAAAAAGGCACGCTGCCTGAACTCCTAATCCTACAAGGAGTGTGGACGAGTGCAGGGGGGGTGTCTGAGTGCAGAACTCTCAGAATAAACATGCCCCTGCAAAGTAGAACAGCAGAAACTGTAAATAAATGAGAGAGACTGCTCATAGGTGTCCGCATATCCCCACCAACAGTCCCCCATGTATACAACAGCAACAGGACATAAAAATAAAAAGAGGAAACCCCTTTATTTTTTTTTAAACCCCGAGTACAGCTAACTGTAGGTGCGCTGGTGTGCCCATCACTTAGCTACAGTTAAAGCAGCTGAAAAGGCTGAAGAGGATAACAAGGAATATATATGCAAGTGAAGCAGCACAGGAAAAGTGTAGTGGTCAATGCATCCGCCTAATGGACAGGCATACCCAGTTCGAGTCCCACTGCAACCCATATAATTTTCCATGTGAAATCTGTGTATGAACATATTTTTACATCTTTTTGCTGTATTACCTACTAAATAACATGTAAATGTGAAATTGAGTACTGCATTAAATGCACATGTGAAGTGTCAGTGTCATAATGAATAAGGCACTAGTAAGCAGGTTTAAGCAAAAATAAGTAGTAGTAAGCATATATAAGAACTAACAAGCATGTTTAAGTGTGTTTGCGTGGGGGTAAGCATTGCCTACACAGATTAAGCAAAGTAGAAACTAACTGAGTGTACAAAGCTGTAACCAGAGGTTAGCAGTACTTACCATTGCGCAAACCCACGCAAACCCGCTTACTACTGCTTTAAAGTGCCTTAATCACTCTGTACCCAACGGCCCATATTCTGCCCAGCAACAAAATGAATTGCCTCGAACTCAGGACCCTATACACTAGGATCAAAACAGTTAACCCCTAAGCCATCATAGCAATAAATACAAATGAGGTATCAGCAAACTAATCCTCACCATAGGAAAATCAAACCAAACATGTGAACTGAATCTATGTACAGTGTGAAGTGTTATATCTTGCTACATAATATAAATATGTGAACTGGAGTACTGCAGTAAGCATAGATGTGAGGTGTTATTGTAATAAAGTGTAGAAGTAGTAGAAGTGTAGAATCATGAATACCATACACATATAAAACTTGTAATGAATAATAAATCACTGCCAAAAGGCAAATATAGTGTTAATTAACTATTAAGCAATGCTAACCACAGCACAGCTCAACTTAGTAAGAGTAAGCAATGTGTAGGGGAGCCAATCCAATCTGCCTAGCAGTATACCTCTTTAAGCACTGCCAACCTTAGGTAAACAGGTGTGTCCATAGCTTAGCCTTTTCAAACCCGGCCAATCATGGAAAGGTGCAGGTAATTGGCTGTATTTAAACCACACAGGTGGGAATATGTTCCATAACTGGTTGTAGCTTCCTACTGCAGGCAGAATGGCTAGTGTGGGTGAAGGCACTCATTTTAGAATGCAGCGCTGGGGCATCCAGGAGTCAAAAATCATGGTATGGCTCCTGGTAAAACAACATGAGGAGAGACTACTGCAGGGCCAGTACCAATGCTTGCAGTATAAAACGGAGGCCTGAGACAGTTTCACCCATGACCTCACCAGTGCCACAGGTATCCCCCAGACTGGTGGGCAGGTCAGGCACCGTCATATTGACCTGAAGTGGCAGAGTGGGGATGTACTGGAACAGTGGATCCAGGAGTCTCGGCAGACAGCTAATGCCCCAGTACTGAGTAAGTACTCATTCTACTAAGTAGTTAAGAATTGCCTAGCTTGTGTATACTATGGATAGGTATGGTTAAATATCACTGTATTTCTACAACAGATGTAGATGAGCAGGCTGTGAACCAGCAAGCCCATGATGCTAGGTTGCAAAGGCTGCATCGCGAGGCAGGTTAGTAATTAGTCTGCCTGTACTGTCATAACAAATTTATTTAATGTTGACCGGAATGTCCGACTAGGTTCCACAGAGCCTTTTTTTTCAGCGGAGGCCGAGGAATGATGTCTTTGGATGTCTTTGAATGAAGGGAAACCACATGAAAAGGAAACCCACACGGACACAGGAAACATGGAGAACATGCAAACTCAGCAGGCACACCCCAGAACCACGAATCGGAGAACCTCTTGCTGTGAGGTGACAATGTTAACCACTGCACCACTGTGCCGCCCAACCTTAGGTAAGAGAGACAGTTTAAATAAATAAATATAAGAGCCTTAGAAAGTGTTGTACCAGTAGAAATAAATGCCTAATAGTCTGTGAATAAAGGCATAACCCCTGGAGTGCTTCTGTTTACTCTTCTGTCATATGTTGACTAACTTTTGCATACTATAAATAGTACTGTTGCATTTTAAGCAGTGTCACCTACACTGTGGTATGCAGATAAAATATGTATGAAGTCCTTTCATAACAATGATGGAAGTGCCAAGAGGTCAGTCATATTGTACAAGTGAGGGAGACTTAGATAGAAAACAGTAGAAAGCTTTATATCAATTCCCTGATAGCACAGTGTACTGTAATGTTAGCTATACTTTTTGTCACACACAGCAGAGGTTTGAATCCTGGTAGTGCTACTAAGTTGTATGCATAATCATACCCCACAACTGTACAGATATTGTTACAATGTTCGGATAGAAAGCTGTATGCATAATTACACCCAACTGTACAGAATTTGCTAGAATGTTCATATTGAAAGTTGTATGAATATTCATACCCCACAACTGTTCCAATATGTCCAGCATGTCCAGATAAATGGCCCATATCACCAGTCTGGTACCCCATCCCCCTGAAAAATCAGTGTGATGATCCAAGAAATGTAGGCAGCCATTAATTACATATAACTGATAGTCAAACGTGCACATAGCCATAGAATGTATATGATATATATGAATATATATGAGTGTGATAAGAGCCCTTGGGACACAGGTGGACAGTAGTCTCTCCTTTGATAATCACATCAACACAGTGGTCAGGAAATACTTCTACATGGCACACCTCATCACAAAAGGTTTCTCATCCAGAAAAAAAGAGGTAATTGTTCCCCTCTACTCATTACTCATTTGACCCATTATAGAGTACAATACCCCCTTTGGTATGTACCGCACAAGACATCTACAACAACTGGAAAGGCTGCAAAAATACCTCACAAAGAGGATTACTGGCCTCAAACAGATGCCTTATGCAGACCGTCTCAAAAAACTCCAGCTTTACTCTGATGCATATCGCCTACTCACAGGCGATCTCTGCCTAACATACAAAGATATGTCAAACCCAGAGCTGTTGGACATGCTCCACTTAAAGAAATCCCAGTCACTCCAAGCTACACGCTCTAGGGACCTAAACCTTGTCAACACAATTAACAGAACATGCTGGAGGGATAGATTCCTGTCCCAGAGACTTCCTATACTCTAGAACAGAGTACCTATCTATGTCAAACAGAGCTCCTCATTAGCACTCTTCAAGAAAAATCTTGATGATTGGATGGGTAATAAGAAATTCACCCCGGGGATCACTTCTGTGGTTCTGCTTGACAGGGGCACAGGAAAATAATTTTCTTGGGTGGCGAAAGCCAGGGTACCTTTTTGGCTATGCTTGTATAGGCCATAGGGCCAATAGCCTAGTACCTACCTATGAACCTATGAAAACAAACGTGTCATTCTAGCACCTCATCCAAAGTGTATGACAGCAATTCTCAGCATATGTTGCATTAACACCTGCATCTGGTCACGCTTGTATGTAAGACATAGGTCATGTATATAATAATCTATAAACATACCAGTGTACAATATAATGCCATTGGGTAGTATAATAATACATGTAAGGGAAAGATCACTGCAGTGACTAAGAATGTTGTGAAAACTACAAGGATATATTAGTTGTTAATTGAACTCTCTCTCTCACCCCTACCATATGTGCAAAATAACCCAATGACACTCCTCAACTGGTATTTGTACACTCCATACTTTTGTTGGGACATATATCATAATTGTTTATAAATATTCACATTTGTTTCTATGCATGTGCCGTGCTAAAATACACCCATACTGGTGGTCTGTTGCCATCAATTAAACCTGCATGCTCTTGTAATGGCCACTGTTGTTCCATATATGCATGTGTTCTGCTTGCTCTGCAACTGTGTTAAATCTGGTGTTTTGGGTTAATAGGAATACCTATGCATGCTGTTATAACTAATCCTGAATGCTGTTGACTGTTACTAACCCATGTCTATCATAAACCTGCTACAACATAGCTCGTATGGGAAGGCCAGTCCCAGTGGACCCTCCTGTACCACCTCAGCTGGCCATGGCACCGGTCACCAGCACATATGGGGCCCAGCCTGGAACCTCCTCCACCGTGGGTTTTGCGGCATCTTCGGGTGGAACCACTGCTGGGGATGGGGTTCGCCCTCCCTTCAGAGCAGGTGCGGAGGGTAACCTGTCACCTGTCAACAGGTCCAGACCGTGGTGCATAGGGAGCTCAATCTAGAGTATGAAGACCAGCTATGCCAGCTTGAGGGCCGAGTGGAGCAATAAGAGAGTGAGCCTGCTCCTCCTACAGAGCTCCAGCACAGCCACCTTTGGGTCCATGAAGGTGCAGTGGTGATTGGCCATGGGTGGGGACCTCAGTCCCACTGTTTCCAGGACAGCGATATCTAACTTTGCTTCTACAAACCATCAGATTGTAGCATTGGCCTAGGTGAGCTATCTGCTGTTGTTTTGCTGTTTTCTGTATTTGGCAGTTAGACCTTAGCAGTGGGAAGTTATATATTTCTCACTGTTTCCAGCTGGGGGCTCATGGGCTTGCAACTTCCAAACACACTTCCCCGTCCAAGGTGCTTACTCCCCACATGTGTCATATACCACCACTGTATGCATCTTGTTTGTCTTGTCTGTTAACCTACCCAGCCTACCTCCCTAAATATACCTACTACCCCTCCCCAAAATCCCACTCTCACCTAAAAAAAAGGCAATCTGTTCTCACAAAAAATTCACGCCCCATACAAAGCTGTCCATTTTGCAGACATGTCCACTGGACACATGTAATCTGGTCTAATTGACATCACAATGAATATATGTTGTCCTCACCCTTCTCCCAGGGGTTTGAGGGTCCAAATGTAATTCCAAATTCAGTGTATATGCACAGCTGTTGCTGTAGAAGAAATGGGCAGCTATGTACTTTTCCTATACTCTTCCTGCACATGCGTAGCTATTTTCCCTACCGTCTTTCCCTCTTTGTGCCCCTTTTTTCACCACTTTCCTATCAACCCCTTTTTCTTTTCTTTTAAAGAAATTAGCACGGGGGTAAGTGGCAGTAAGCACTTTTAAGCAGCAGTAAGCGGGTCTGCATGGGTTTGCGTGGGGGTAAGATATGCCTACACAGGTTGTGAAATTCCAAAGCTGAGTGTAAGAAAACATAAGCAGAGGTTAGCACTGCTTGACATCACGCAAACCTGAGCAAACCCACTTACAATTGCTTAAAAGTGCTGTAATCACTCTGTATCCAATGGCCTTTGTTCTGCCCAGCAACAAAATAAACTGCCTCTGCAAAGCTCAAACTTGGGACTCTGCACTCTATACACAAAGTGATTTACTACTAAACCATGGCAGATATACATAATCTAATGTTTTCACAGACATATCATTCACCACAATCAGTCAACATTATAGGAAATGTATTAATATCATACCACACAACCTGTTAATGCAAGAAGTCTGGACAAAGTATGCCACAATGTGGATACAAATAAGGATATGTCAACTAATGCTCTAATACGCTTAAAATATTGCTAGTTACACAGTTATATGTATTAGAACATATATGTAGAAGAAGATGAAGTCTGAAACAAAACGTGTTGGCACTAGTTGCTGACTTCAATGCTGCGATCGCCCATGTCAATTGCCAAGAGAATGAGGTACAGGCCAGAATATGAGCCGAACATGCATGGACATATGGACAGATATATATCTGTAAATGTAGACAGGTAGACAGCTATATATATATATATATATATATATATATATATGTGTGTGTATGTGTGTGTGTGTGTGTGTGTGTGTGTGTGTGTGTGTGTGTGTGTGTGTGTGTGTATGACTCACAAATAATGATATAACAATTGTACAGATACATAAATATGTTCATATGTATGTATATATATATATATATATATATATATATATATATATATATATATATATATATATATATATATATATATATATATATATATATATATATATATATATATATATATATATATATATATATATATATATATATATATATATATATATATATAGGTACATACAGATATACACAGACAAAAGGTATTAGTAGCCATACATATGTAGAAGTAGTGTGGAAGTACTGGGTGCAAAGTATATCCCTCAGCCACAAGCCCTTGAAATGCCACCTGTGAAATGTATAGTGTGGCAACCATTCCCACAAATGAGAATACTGACACTAAACATATACCCACCCACAGTTCAAAGGACATGACACGACACACAGGTGTGCATACACAGATAACCTTCATTTGTGTACTATACAATAAGGTATGCCAGTACTTACACCACATAAAGTTTGAAATATGTAATCAGTGATGAATGCAAGGCCCACACAAAACAGTAGATGTAAGCAATGTGGATATATACCATACAATGCTGTCCAGGCCAAGGCCTTCAATTAGTACAACAGTAGAGACAGGATTTTCCTTCAAGATATGTAACAATCAATAATTACAGATGTAGTTCAATAGCCTCCAATTACACCCTGTAGTCAAGCCCTAGGGGGAAAAGTAGTATTTGTGTTAATATCACAGTATCTTATACATAACATTGCTTAACCTAACATCTCACTATCATCTTAACATTTATATCCCTGAAAAGGTGTCACAGCCTAGGTTAATGGCATTGAACTCCCCCCCCCCATAAAAGGCTGTACAAGGGCAAGGAACACTGTGTACCACACACTTACCTCTGGAATGTACAAGGGCACATATGTGTTCTCCAACTGTTGCCCCATATATATGGACTTGGCCCAACAGCTGGTGTGGGAGTCCATGACATGACTGGGATGATAGCAATAATGCTAGTGGTAAATAATGATAGGCCATTACCTAAAAAAACCCTTCCTGTATCATTGCAGGACAAATACTGGCATATATGTGGAGGACAGAGGCAGGAACATAGGGCCATATTTGCTTTATTGCTGTTACACACCCTAGAAATTGCTTGTGTTAAAGGATTTGTTGCAGAATACCCTTTTGCAGGAATACAACATGGAAATACAAATGGATGTAACCATGTACTGATAACACTCAACAGACAGAATGCCACTGATATATCTGGGACAATACCTGTGTGGTGCACAGACAAAACCTAAAAGCCAATCCTCCTGGTATCATATGGACTGGCCCACAGTTGAGAGCTATGCAGACAGACTACATTCCATGCAAAAGTACCATGTACACAGAAACCCTGTAAGACCAGCAAGATACAATGCACACAACAACACTACTCACGCCGTCTGTAGGTCTGGAACCTTACCCAAATGTGTATTTGGCCTGTGTCTGCAGGGTCTGCTGTAAGAGGTATCACTACCTGCTGTCTGTAACACTGATCTCCACACACTGGAAGGATGTCATCCATACTGGAAAGGTGAAGGGACTACACACACAGAAGCCAGCATTTTAAAGTACAGGGTTGCCATTACAGTGGTTTCTTGAAGTACTACACAGCAGGCTGCATGCAAGCAACAACTGGTGGACACTGACTGGTGCAGAGGCCATCACCTGATCATGTGCAATACCTATAAAAGCATGCTGCAAAATATTCAAACCAGCTCAATCACTCTATTGGAGAGACTGAGAGTGAGAGACAGAGAGAGAAAAAGACAAAAAAAAAAAAAAAAAACTTTAATAAAAGTAACAAAGCTCAGGGTTTTGTTACAGCGGAAAAAAACATAAAAGGTATGTGAAACAGATACTTATTTACTTGCATATAGTATATGGCATAGAATAATAGGATGTATAATGTGAAATCATATATATATATGTGCCATCAGTACTTGTTCCTGTAATGATGTTCTGCTCAACAACTGCTTTGGACAATAGTGTCAGTCCCTGTGGGCAGTAGGACATACCTGTCAACTGTGGAGACCAACAGTGAATGGCAAAGATGTGCCCCGTAATATCTGTGTTCTGTGCCAACGGCTGGTGGTGGTATTAATACTATCATGATAGACACATGGGTGTGAGACCACACAACCTGCAGGACAGTCATGTTAAAGTGTAGCATAGCATGCCCAACTGCCATAGCAGTATAATATGCTTATCCAAATTCTGTCACCATATATATATATATATATATATATACATATATATATATATATATATATATATATATATATATATATATATATATATATATATATATATATATATATATATATATATATATATATATATATATATATATATATATATATATATATATATATATATATATATATATATATATATATATATATATATATATATATATATATATATATATATATATATATATATATATATATATATATATATATATATATATATACATATCCCCTTAATGTTAGTCTGTGTTCACATGTGACACCTGTCTGTGTTGCAGCAAGGCAGAAAAGTTCAGATGTGAAGTTAAGAGAGTTACAAGAGTGTGGACCAGATGTTTGTATGCACCCTACATACAGATGAATATATGTGTGATACATATTCACAGCTGTGTATGTCTACAGAACCTCACACAGTTATACATATATATATATATATATATATATATATATATATATATATATATATATATATATATATTAATGTGTGTGTATTTAAACAATACATAATGATATCTACAGATATATGCACATATGTATATATATATATATATATATATATATATATATATATATATATATATTTATATATATATATATATATTTATATATATAGGCTATATTCTTATATAAACTCACCAATAATTCCAGGAACCATCGAAAAACAAGAGCAGCAAAATATGAACTTTATTCCATAACAAAAATAAAACAGGATTATTGTTTTATTTTTGTTATGGAATAAAGTTCATATTTTGCTGCTCTTGTTTTTCGATGGTTCCTGGAATTATTGGTGGAGTTTTTAAAGCAAGAAGACAGCCTTTATAGATCCGTGGTGCTGTGTTTTATTTTTGGTACTGTTGCTATTTTCGATTGATATATATATATATATATATATATATATATATATATATATATATATATATATATATATATATATATATATATATATATATATATATACAAACAGACACATACACACATATACATAATACTGACACGTATAGGTATACACACACACACACACATATATATATATATATATATATATATATATATATATATATATATATATATATATATATATATATATGTCAATACATGTCCCCTGCCATGACATGTGTGAGAGAACATCACACATCAATACACAACATATCTACACACCAGTACATGGCTGCAAAATGGAGTGTGGAGTGTGGTGTGTAGCCCATGTTGGGAACACATCGCAATTTTCTGAGAAGGTGGGATATATATGTTGGTGAAGGGTATTTGGCACATATTGGTACATAGCTTTGTTGGGTGATAAACAAGACAGCATACAGGGCTGGTATATGACACATGTGGCGGTTAAACACTGGTAGCTCCATTTAGAATGTGGAGGCCATTGAGTCCCCATATGGGAAGAAAGGGAACATGGTGCCCACCCATGGACAGTCACAACAGCATCTACATGGTCATAAAGGTGCCTGGGCTGTGGGCTGAGCAGGAGGAACATGCATGTCTAACCTTGTGCATGTGTACTGCATGCCACCAGGTGATGTAGTACATTCCCCATGTCTCTATGGAGCTCCCTATGCACAAGACCCTGGGCCTAACTGGGTGACAGACATATGTCTGTGTGTGCTCCATGGAGGGGGAACACCATCCCCTAAGGTCGTTCCATATGAAGGTCATGCCAGAACAGTAGATAATGAGGTTCCATGGTGGGTTACGGATGTGATGTGGACTGGTAACATGTGACCATTAGGTGGGAGTGGTGATCCTGCTGGCAAAAAACTGCTTTAGATACTGTTGTGCAACTGTCATGGAGCATATGTGGGTTGTAATAGTCCACACAATCCCAGAACATGTTCAACAGCATGCATAGATATCGCCAATAACACAGAATGGCAGATGTGTAGCAATCACATAGCAAGCATACCACATGCATATGTGGAAACATAGTGGCAATGACAATGGCATGCAGGTGAAATACTTTGTCACAGCCCAGCAACTCTAGTGTCCCCACAGGGAGCATGTCTATAAACACATAGCAGAAAGTGTTGTACAATACAATATATGTCCCAATGGTAGATAAACCAGAGACATACCACTTGTGTTGTCTGAACATTAAGTTGGAGCTGATGTGGTGGCAGGAGACTGATACGTGTATTGTATTATGGTAAATGTGCCATATAAGTTTCTCAGACATATTTCCATATTTATGTCTTTCATGGAGTATGGGGCACCTAAGGAATCCCACTTACAGTGCCGCTGAGGATGACATAATACTCACCAACATCATCCAGCACAACCAGCTGCTGTTCTCAAGGGCAAGCCAGGACCAGAATGAGTGGACCGCCATGTGGAACGATGTGGTCTGCAGGGTGAATGAGGTGGGGATGCACAGCCAGACTTATGAGCAGGTCCACCATCATTGTAGTGACCTGCTCCGCCATGTATGTCACCGTGCTGCTGCCATGCAGGGTGACCACCTTGCAACAGGGTGGGGCCATAACATCTACCCCCCCTCACCAGAGTGGAGGAGCTAGTCATGAGCCTGGTGACACCTGCCCGCCCACAAGAGGTACAGACATATAGTCATGGAGGTGGGTGCTACCCACACACCAGCCATGGAGCATGCAGGTGGTTCCATGGTATATCAGTAGACCACTGTTGTATATGCATCTGTACAGGTAGATCATACATATGTGAGATGTTGAGTCTGTTGCTGTGTAGTACTGAAAAGTAGTTATGTATAATCGGTAGTACTGTGGACTTCAGCTGTTGTTTTACTGTAATATTGCACCGACCCTGTAGCAATGCCACAACTGTGGCCACTAACATCAACTCTATCTCATCTCAATGAAGGTACCTCTGGGATACCAGCAAGGCAGCTGCCGTATGCCAGTGAGTATGGTTTAAGGTTATGCTTGGCAATTCACTGTGCATGTCATAGCTAAATTGTAAGCCATGTAGACATCTAACATACCCACCCATAATGCATGTTGTACATGTTCACTGACAGAGCACACACCTCACTAATGTGATTACCAGCCTCAAACACATGCAATACACAGACCATCTCAGACACCTGTGGCTACACTCCAGTGCACATTGCCCAGGCACAGCTGACATCTGCCTAACATACACAGCTATGTCATACACAGAGCAGTTGAAAATGCTAAACATAAAGAAATCCCACTCCCTCTGCAAACACATGCTCCAGGGTCCTAAACCTCATCAACACATTATACAGAACATACTGGAGGGATAGGGCCCTGTCCTGGGGAATTCCCACACTCTGGAACAGACTACCCATTCATGTCAGACAATGCTATTCATTGGCCCTCTTTACAAAAACACTTGACAACTGGACGGGAAATGGGGAATTCACCCTGGGTAGTACGCCTGTACCACAGCCTGACAGGGGCACAGGAGAATAACATTATTGGGTGGTGCATGGCTGGGAACCCCTGCGGCTAGGCTTATGTAAACCCCAGGATCAATAGACCAGTACTCACCTATGAACCTATGTGTACCACTGGCAACATCAGCCAGGGCTCAATACAGATACGACCTGCATAATGGTGGGACATTGCCAAAAACATGTGTTGCAATGTGATCTGATGTACCAACACCATGTTGGGGAAGTCCAGGAAGTTGCAGTTATGCATGTGCTGCATGATCCACACCTCACCCCAACCCAGGGATGACATCCCCATCTGTGCAATGCTGGTGCCTCTGTACACTTGCATGTTTGCCCTGCATTGGCAGGGAATATACCAATACACATGGTGTTCCTAGTTTGGGTTACTGCAATATGACACATGTGTAAGCCACAGATGTCAAGCATTTGCAATGCAGCAGGAGATGGTGAGGGTGTGTCATCCTGAAACACAACAGTGCACTGGAGGGGAGAGACAAACCCACTAAGAATGGCTCTATCTGCACATAGTCAAGGTCAAGCAGTGTGGCAGACATAACCCTGACTCCATGGCACTAGTTATGGTACTGTATGACCTCTAAGGGCTGTGCACGTGTTTAGCATGCAAACATGCATGTTTGGGGAACATTTGCAGGCCTGACTGACCAACTACTGGCTCATGATGATGACCCATGCTACTATACCCCTGCCAGGTATAGTGACCACAGTAGTACACATAGCAGTTATTGCTACACACCATCATGGTATGTGTGTGCACACATATGCACCAACAAATGGTATGCATCCCAACCAGCATCTGCACAACTGACGCATATGGCCTGTAATGCAATTGACTGCCTAGGTCATATGTCACATATCAGGTATGTGTAGTGTTGCCATATGCAGTAGTGTTGCGCCGTGGCATGTCATGAAAGTGAGTCAATAATGGTCTCTACACTCACCATAGGTACATTACATTGTGTCTGTGGTTGGTCTAATGGTATTCTGTCACTCATACATGCACCACTGATGATGACATTTGTGAATAGACATCAGTCATTCACTAAACACATGTGTCCACATATAATCCAGAAACACACAGAGGAAACATAACTGACACACAGATACACATCCTGCAATGGTGTGTACTCCTGTGAGGTATGGTGCACAGTACATGCCAGGGTGCTGAACAGATGCACAGCAATGCTGTGGACATGGATGCAGTGTGTTCCAGGGGGAGGGCCATCACCTAATAACAGAAGACAGGCATTACAGCCATGTATAATGTTGGTAACAGGGATTGACTACAGTTGCACTGAGCACCACATGTCCTTCATGTTGACATGTGTGTAATTACAGGTTTATGTGTGATACTGCACTGCACCATCACCTGCTATTGTGTGTGTTATGGGGTTGCTGGAGCTGTCTGTAAGTGCTGTCTGGTGGAGTGGGTTGCCATGTATGTCGACTGCATGTGTGTATGCCTGTGTGTGTGGCCATGTCTGCACACACACACACACACACACACACACACACGTGTGTGTGTGTGTGTGTGTGTGTGTGTGTGTGTGTGTGTGTGTGTGTGTATGTGTATACTGTTTAGTGGTGATGTACAGGTCTTACAGTCTGTTCCCTGTTTTCCCCTCACAGATGGCGAGGTGGGGCTAGGTCCCTCCTACATGGAATCTGATGTCAATGATACAGACAGTAACCATGATGATAGGTGTGTTGAGGCACAGGCAGGGTCATCAGAGGCTGCTGCTGGGCCACCAATTGACATCCCACAAGTATCCACCCCATCCACACACACAGTCACACTGCCTCTACATACCTCATCACTATTGGCCTTAGCTGAGGGACAGTCTACGGATGGCATTAGCCAGGACAGTGTAGTATCTATGGCACATGTGTCAGGACAAAGAAGCCATAGCCAGATGTCTGCCGGGGTACTCATAGACAGATGTTAAGGGGTGCTCATCAGAGCACTGCTGGTCATCATGCCCCTGGAAGACATGCCACATCTATATCAACCACATACATGTTCCAGGCTGTCATAGAGGCACAGGCACGAATGGAATGGTACACCAGACAGGGTCTAAGGGTGCAGAGGGCTCATCACACCTCTGTAACTGAGATCATCCGTGACCTAGCAAGAGCCATTCATAATTACACCCAGGTCATGGATAGATGATGGGGTGAGACATTGGATCTCATCCACAATGTCATGTCCATGCATCAGGACAGGGCAGGAAGGTTGCGACAGCCACATGGACGCATGCCAGCAACACCAGCAGCTGGAGGTTGCTGTGGATGTCCCACCAGTCACAGCTGCTCCCATAATGGCAGTACCAGCCCCAGCAATGGGGGGGTGCTGTCCACAGACTGTCATAACAGACCACGTGCATGTGGCCCTGGCCATTCCCTGGAGGAACCAGGATCCAGTGGATATCTGTCAACCTCGGGGGACAGTACCTGATCTGGATTTATACCTGATAACTGCCTGTAGCACCCTTGCCAGGCACAGGTCCCGTGTCCATGGCTGCAGACGGTGAACTGCAAACCCTGCCAGGTACAGTCTGCAGCTGTCTCACAAATCCCCATATAGGGCAGCTACAAGGTGGAACTGTGTTCATGCAGACACACACACGCATAAACAACAAACCTATGACAACCACATACCTGCACACATGGCATCACCATTGGCCCATAACAGTACTCAGCCTCACACACACACACACACACACACACACACACACACACACACACACACACACACACACACACACACACACATGTTGTCAATTGTATGGCTCAGCCTAGACCTATGGCAAACCAACAACACACCCTGTGCATATGATGATACCTGTGCCACATCCTGCCATCTGTAACATCGATGCAGGAACAAGCTAACATGGTGATGATGCACAGGGTGACTGTACAACAGTGTAGCAATGGAATGCTGTGTAGCATGTTGTCATCACTAAAGTGAAATGCTAATATCTTGGAAGGTGTAGCTGTGCAGCCATGATGCATTATAGTTGTAATTAACAATGTTGTATTGTTTTAACCATTATCTATTCTGATTGTGTTGTGTTTGTCCATGTGCCACATGGATGATGGGTGTAGTGGTTTCAGCAGGCCTTCTACAGTGGACACCAGTAAGTGAAGTGGGTAGTACACATGACATGACTGGGTACAACACACAGAGCCTTTGGTTTGGATGCAGTACAGATACAAGACTGTACACATGGAGGTATGTCCCCATGCAGGTAACACATATGTTGTCCATGTAATCCCACCAAGACAGGATAGGCACAACCACACATTGCTATATATGCAGTCTGCAATTTGGATTACACTGAACATGCTAACAGCAGGGTGTATGTCCCTATCCCCACTCTACTGCGATCCTCACCTCAGTAACATGAGTGTGCCAATGCCTGTGGCATAGTCCTACCATTAGGAGGGTGTGAGGTGCTCAGCTACTGTGAATGGTATAAACAACAACTAACAACCTGATAACATACACTGTACAGTATTACAGACAGCTATGTGGGGAGATAGATGCAATAGTAACTGCAATGATGGTGGATGTTTCCACAACAGACACACCCAGTAAGTTATAGCAACCCCAGTTGGGCTACACACCTCTACAGTGTAGAGGAGGACATTAACCGATCTATGACCTGTGAAGGACTGTATCTCCAAGGGATGGCACTTGTGGAATGTTGGCATTTGCCAAGCAGTCCTGGTGGAAACATATTCTGTGAATGGAGGTAGATCCCTTAACATCTACACACATTCCTACATGTGGGATGGTGTACAAAAGCCTGCTATGATCTACATAGGCATTTTGCACCTCCTAACCCTCATCTACACCTGTCATGATTGCGTCAAGGAGATATACCAGGTTCAGGTTGTATTCTCCACCTTTGACAAGTCCAACATTGGCAGGTCCTATGTGTTAAGATTACCAGTGACACTGGCCATGGGTTCATTGTTGATATGTTCCATGTCCCTACAAACCAGGGTCATTAGGCTACTGGGTGGTAGTTCCCAGCTGACATGGTGGATTTGTGGTTGTCCTTGCCAACATTGGTGAATCCATTGTCAGGTGTAGGCCTGTTGGATCGTATGAGGGATCCCAGCTATTTACTGCGCCTGCCCAGGGGGTTCCCCCAAGCATGACACTTCACTTGACTGTACTGCATGATATGTTAGTAATTCCAGCTGACATCCTACAGGTGTGATGGAGGACTGTTAACATGTACTGCCCTTGTCATGTAGGTTCCTGGTTATGGGATCTGCTTAGGTTGGTAGTGTATTGCAGGTCAGACGTGTTTGGCTGTAGGGGGTATACCTGTCCGCGCCAGATGTATGTTGTTTGGGTCTCTCAAACCCATCAATGGTGCATGTGGACATATATGTTGTGGTTATGTTCCCAATTTCATCTACAGATGTATGTCCATATATACCTATATAGATTTATATGTGTTTACATTTGAAAGGGAGACAGTTATTTCTTTAAACGGCCCTTTCTGTGAACCAAAAGGACCAATCTGTCATTTTTAATTGCATCACAGTTCAAAACTCAGAAAATCTAAAAGCAGCTTCGCTGATTCTCAAACTACAAGTTGGAATACATATCATAATGCAGGGGGCAAGCCCACAAACCCCCTACTGTGATATACTAACTCAGAGATCGCACTACAGTGGGGAAAGGTAATTTTTTCCCATCCCCACTATAGTGTCATCCGCACCCAAATTGCCGAATCTGCAATGAGCGAATGCATAATAACATTCACTCATTGCACATTCGATGCATTTATTGCAAGATTGTGCAATGTTGAAAACATACTTTCGGCCTTCCAGCTTTCAGAGACATGATTTTCTCCCTTTGAAAGGTGAGCCATATATATGCTTGCATATATGTATTTTTAGTGCTGTATATATGCGGACATATGGATGTATACAGATATATCTAGAGATGTATGCATATCTATGTATATATGTATATATATGTATTGATACACTGGAAAGTATTAGGGTACAACCCAACACCCTAATAATGGGTGATTTCAACTACCCCACCATTAACTGGGAAAACTACTCATGTACCAACACTTTTGCTCAACGATTTCTAGATTTCATAAATTCCAATGCCTTGGATCAACTTATTCACACCCCCACCAGGGGCAGCAATATCCTAGACCTGGTCATTACCAACATGGGAAACCAGTGTTCCACACCAGAAGTCAATTCCTCGTTGGTCAGATTCGACCACAAGCTAATCAGCCTAGACATCCACATCCCACCCCCACCCCGAATTAGGGAAACCATTGTAAAAAACTTCTCCAAAGCCAACTTCACACTTCTTAAGACAAAAGTGGCAAACTTCATGACACCCATGCAGACAGATAATAGAGGTATGGCTGCCGGATCCTACACAAATGCACTTTATAAGCACTTACACAAGTGCATGGATCATGCTATCCCTAATAGAACCAAGATGTTATCCTCCAAAAAAAGGAAGCCATTCTGGTTGTCCTCTGCCAAAAACAAACTCTACAACAGAAGAAAGAAACTGTTGCAAAAAAAAGTAAAATCCCATGACTGGAGGAACTCCCTGATCAACCTCAGTAAGAAGCTGAGATCCCTCATAAAATCCTCCAAAGCTAGTTACGAAAACAAAATTGCCACTGACTCTAAAGACAACCACAAAGCATTCTATAGCTATGTCAAGAATCTAAATGGGAACACTCAGATCTGCTCTGAGATACAGCAAATGGCACTAAATATACAGAACCAACTGATATTGCCAACATCCTAGCAGATAGGTTCAGTGCTAACTTTACCCCCCCTCTTACCCCCTAGAGGGCCCATCTCTATACCGGAAGAATGCAAAGTTCCTATAATCACAGCTGCATAGGTAAAAAACACACTCTCCAAAGCCAAGAACACAGCATCCATGGGACCTGACAGTATCCCAGGCTGCGTTCTACATGAACTACAGAATGAACTGGCACTCTACCTAAGTACCATGTTCAATCATAGCCTCCCCTCAGGCTTTGTACCCACTGAATGGCGCACCCTGACGGTTATCCCACTCCACAAAGGGGGAGCCATGACGGACCCCGGGAACTACTGCACCATTAGCCTGACGAGCCTGGTCTGCAAGGCCATGGAGCGTATCATCGTGGAACTCATAAACAAAGACATTGGTAATCTCCAAACTCTGGACCCTACCCAGTTTGGATTTGTAAAAGGCAGATCATGTCTCCTAAACCTGATTGACTTCTTTGAAGCAGTCACCAAAGCCATAGATGAGGGTAAAATGGTTCACAGAGCTTATCTAGATCTCACCAAGGCTTTTGACACCATCCCCCACTCTGGAATTATAGATAAGTTCACTAAACTAGGTATAAATCCCTATGTCACAAGATGGGTTGCCATCTGTCTCATGGACACAGCCCACACTGTGAAAGTAGCGGATTCCAAATCCGACATCAGACCAGTGACAAGTGGAGTACCACAGGGTTCAGTCCTGGGTCCTCTCCTGTTTGGTATCTACTTCTCTGAGGTGCAGGCCAACACGGAAGGTCTTTGGCTAACAAAGTTTGCAGATGGCTACAAACTAGGAGCCATAATCGAAACTCCTAACGATGTGGACAAACTACAAAAGGGCCTCACTGGGACAGATACCTGGTGTCAAAGCCATGGCCTGAAGCTCAATGCCAAAAAGTGTATTGTTATCCCCTTTGGTAAAAACTCTGTACCCATGAACTACCACATAGCTGGTAGTCTACTTAATGTCAAAAATGTGATAAGAGACCTTGAGACACAGGTGGACAGTAGTCTCTCCTTTGATAATCACATCGCCACAGTGGTCTGGAAATCCTTCTATGTGGCTCATCTCATCACAAAAGAATTCTCATCCAGAAAAAAAGAGGTCATTGTTCCACTCTACTCATCACTCATTAGACCCATTATAAAGTACAACGCCCCCTTTGGTATGTACCTCAGAAGACATCTACAACAACTGAAAAGACCACAGAAATACCTCACAAAGAGGATTACTGGCCTCAAAGAGATGCCATATGCACTGTCTCAAAAAACTACAGCTTTACTCCATTGCATATCGACTACTCAGGGGCGATCTCTGCCTAACATACAAAGCTATGTCAAACCCAGAGGTGTTGGACATGCTCCACTTAAAGAAATCCCAATCCCTCCGAGCTACACGCTCTAGGGACCAAAACCTTGTCACCACAATAAACAGAACATGCTGCAGGGATAGATTCCTGTCCCAGAGACTTCCCATACTCTGGAACAGACTACCTATCTATGTCAAACAGAGCTCCTCATTAGCACTCTTCAAGAAAAATCTTGATGATTGGATGGGAAATGGAAAATTCACCCCGGGGATCACTTCTGTGGCTCTGCTCGACAGGGGCACAGGAAAATAATTTTCTTGGGTGGCGAAAGTCAGGGTTCATTTTTTTGGCTAGGCTTGTATGGGCCCTAGGGCCGATAGCCTAGTACCTACCTATGAACCATATTCATATTTCTATATTGTAATTGCATATGTAGATATGTTATATCCATTTAAATATGAATATATATATATATATATATATATATATATATATATATATATATATATATATATATATATATATATATATAATACATTCCCTGTAGTGTTGAATACCTGGGCTGGATGATATGTATGTGAAAACAACATAACTATGCATATCTGCCATGGCTTAGTGGTAAATCACTTTGTGTATGGCATGTAGGGTCCTGGTTTCGAGCTGGCAGGAGCTGTTTATTTTGTTGCTGGGCAGAACATGGCCCGTTGGATACAGAGTGATTAAGGCAGTTTAAAGCAGTTGTAAGCAGGTTTGCATGGGTTTGCACGATGGTAAGCACTCCTAATCTCCACTTCCATTTTCATACACTCAGTTAGCTTCTAAATTGCTTAACCTGTGTAGACAATGCTTAGCTCCATG
>NC_056741.1:1463918387-1463935887 GCF_019279795.1 Protopterus annectens | reverse complement strand
TAGGGATTTATACTGGGTGGTTGCCATGACAGTGATAATTGGATGTAGTATACATGTGTAATTTTATATATATATATATATATATATGACTATCTGGATAAGTATATGTACATATATTTCCATCATATGTCCTGGACTTGGAGTGTAGCCCTATCCCAGCCCCTATAGTCGCAAAGATGTAGTGCAAGGGGATGTCAGGTATGTATAGCAGGTATATTACTAGTCTTTTGCTACTGTCATTGGGATTGTCTTCACAGACATGGTGTGTGTGTGTTGAAGGTGACATCTGCTCATAACATGTGTGCCATTGGCTGCTGACAGACATCCTAAGGAAATCATTGTAAAGTACCGCCGCTAGAATGTAATGCCTCTGTGGAGTGCAGCAGAGATATTGGCCAATAATATGTGGAACTTTGGACACACCCTGTATAGTCCAGTGGTATACACATAATCCCTTAGTGCACAACATGTGTACCAGGCCTGACAATAGGGATGTAGACAGCCATGTAGATGGGTATAACACATAATGACTGGTATACATTTGCCACCATAGGTTTTTGATTCACACACTCCTGTCTGGCCTGACACATAATGACTGCTGGTACAGGGGTGCCATGGACACATACTACCCACTAGATATTGACATACATCTGTACAGCATCCCACTGCTCTGTCTGACTTACATGACCTTTAAGAGAGGCTTGGAAGCAGTACACCTGACAAGTATCTGCACATGACATCTCACTGGGTAAGAACACTAAGCTGCTAGGCATGTAACAAATCACTGTGCAGGCTACAGGCAGACTGGCTCAACACTGGCCTACATCTCATTTGGTGGAATGCACGTGTACCTGTATAAGTAGCAGGCTCAACAGCCATGTCACAGCACAGGGTAAAATACACCTGTGTGAATGTGCATAACCACAACCAATATAAACACAGCACATATGGTAAGCTAGCATAATATTACAGTATATGGACTATCTGTTCTACACCATCCGCATATGTGCCACTCACAGAATGACCCTACATATTCTAGGCTGCTACAGTTTAATCTGATGGCTGTCTGTAGTATGGGACATGTGTGTGTCTGGCCTACAAACATGTACAACAAAACGGTACTATACAGTGGGGCAGCATGTTACATCAGATAGAAGGGGAGCTAGAGCAATGACATCTACCACAATCTGTACACAGGCTAAAGTACATATTAACAATATTCACACTTCCTACATTCACCATCACTACACAGACTTCAGTACTGTACAAACATCTACAGAATGTCCAGGTTATGTCATGAAATATAACCCCTACTCTACATAACATGTGTAGCAATCTGATATATCACTGTCCTGTTATCAGATATGATGACACTATTTATGGTGTACAGCACATATGCACCACTTCATGCACGACATATGACAGAGGTTGACAGAGGTGTGGCTGACAGCACATACACAGGGCCAGTATAAACATGTTGCTGTGATAACCTCATAAATTTATCATTGTAACAGGGTTTGTTGCAACATATGTCATATGAGGGATATGAAATCAGTAATTGTCACATCCTTCACCATCTACAGACTGCAATCCTCACACTACCTTCTGCATTCCACAGAGAGATGCACCATGGCTAACATATGAAACCAAAGACACAACACTGCCCAGTCTGCAGATGACCCTGTAGATGGGGATTCCTCATATGCATGCAACTGACATGGCAGGTATTACGACATGTACGACAGGCATATCCAGACAAACACTGTTAAACCAACATTACTCCAAATGCAGTATAGCAACACTTGCAGTCTGCAGTCAGGTCAGGCACATCCCCCTCCTATTTGTTGCCCTCTTTCCACAGTGTATGTTGTTAGAGTTAAATCCCCAATCCATCTGAGCTGCTGTTTGCCAAATAACAGATCTAGTTCCTGCACACAGTGTCTGAAATGGGCCAACACCACCATAATGTTCCCAGGTATTGGAGTGTGTTTCCATGCAATTAGCTATGGGAATGTTACCACAGCTGTTCCATATGCAATCATCTAGGGGAAGGCTGCAATTCATGCAGAGGCCATCAGATGATCATGAGCATCACTTAAAATACCCATGCAGCTGCCTAAGCAAAGTAGGTGTGGGTCTCCACATTAATCAGAGAGGGAGTGGGGGAGGCAGACAGAGGCAAATACATGTTAGGGAGGGGTGGGAGAGTAAAACTGTAGCATGCTTGTGTCACACACCTACCAGCACAGGGTATCAAACCCTGACAACTATGTAGTGCTATTATTGTTTGATGCAGTTATTGGATGTGCCACATGGGTTACCTGCTGTTGAGCACTCAGAACATACATGTGATGGGGAGTGACATCTGCAACAGGGATACGGTAGATATATGGTAGGTGGCGTACATGTACCTGTCTGCATGAACAGGTGCCAGCGTCAATACAGGCACACTCACACAGGGACACACACACATTGACACACTTGGCAGGGCCAGGAGTGCAACTCATCACTAGTAGGATTTCCACAACACATCAATGTGCAGGTATCACATGCACCACATGGGTCATATGGAGGTCATATGGGCAATGAGTATGAGGAAGTGTTAGACATCAAACAGAATGCTTCAGTATGCCCTGGGGGGTTGTAGTGAGTGTGGATCTGGACATACGCACCATACAACACACATATGAACACACAGAGTTCCAGTTCTGATATTCATGAGTGCATGTCTGCACAGGTGTGTGGTGTTCAACTGTGCCAGTAGGCTGTACAAGGGTAGGCAATGGGTATACCTTGGCATCAGGCCACATGACAATGGTCTGTACTGTGGCTCAGGCCTGTAGTTTTTGCATTTGCCCACACAGGTGGGTATTGCATCCCTCATCCAGTCACCTGGGTGACTATTGTGTGTGGCCAATGCTGTGCATCACTTGCCATGTATGTGCTTCTTAGTCCATGACATGGATGGTGTCTGGGATGTGCACACCTCCCACATGCATGTACAGTGACATGTGAAACTGTACCTGGGGTGTCTGGTCCATGTTGTGAAAATAGATTATCATCAGATGTGCCAGTCTTGCCCACCTGTAGCAGGCACTGTAATGGGCGGCAGGTTTACTCTGCACCTACATTGATAGCATGCTAACATCATTCCCTGATATCAGTGTCATCTGTCCATATAGGGCATGTTGTCAGGCATGGCATGTCCATTGTAAGTCACATGTGAAGGCACCACAGGTGGTGCAGGTGTCCATTGGGGAACATGGTGGAGGTGCACTGTTTGCATGTACATGCATATTGGACAGATGGTCAGGGTGACATGCCCTCTGTAGCCCACTGCTATCACTGCATAGTTACAGTCAGTGGCCAGTATGCAGTGTACTACACACATATTGGCTGTTGCCTAGGCATGTGTGTGCATATGACACATGGGTTGAGTGTGTGCTCTGGGTAATAGTGGAGTTACTAACTGTGATTGGCTGGCCTTGATGTCACATGTATGGGTATGGCTTTGCACCTCAGCCTCTCAGCTGATTTACATCTGTTATCCCTGTATGGTTGGCATTGTGATATATAGTAGGGCCACCATAAAAGAAATAAGCAACCCCCCTTCACATTGCTCACAGGTGTCACGCACACTCACCACCACCTCTACACAGGATATGAGTTACAAACACACACCTGTCATGTCCGGAAGTAGAACCCCTACCTAACTTGTTTATTACACTACAGCCCTACTCAGTTATAGTACGCACCACATACATTACTGGAGTACGTTTTTCCTAAAGGTATATTTCACAATGAATGACATCAGCAGGATTACCAAACCAGGGCATTTCAACTGTACTGTGAGTGACTAGTCTAAAATGCATTGCTCTCTGCACAGGCAGACACACAGAGCATCCATAACTGACATGTGTGGGTGCAGAACCCCTGACCGAGGTCTACATCATACTACAACTTGGAGCTGTTATAGGATATACCACAGGGATTATTAGTGAAATCCTTCCCCAAAGGTGTATTTCACAATGAATGACATCAGCAGGATTACCAAAGTAAGGCATTTCAACTGTACTGTGAGTGACTAGCCTAAAATGCATTGCTCCTTACACAGACAGTGAGATACACAGAAAACATCCACAACTGAAATGTGTGAGTTTTAAACCCCTGAGTGAGGTTTATATCGCACAACAGCATACAGCTGTTATAGAACACACCACAGGGATTACTAAAGAAGCCCTTCCCCAAAGGTGTATTTCACAATGAATGACATCAGCAGGATTGCCGAGTAGGGCAGTTCAACTGTATTGCGAGTGACTAGCCTAAAATGCATTGCTCCCTACACAGTCAGTGATACACACAGAAAACATCCACAACTGACATGTGTGGGCATAGAACCCCTATCCAAGGTTTATTTTACACTACAGCATGGAGCGGCTATAGGAAGCACCACAGGGATTACGAGAGAACTCCTTCCCCAAAGGTGTATTTCACAATGAATGACATCAGCAGGATTACCAAACTAGAGCATTTCAACTGTACTGCGAGTGACTAGCCTAAAATGCATTGCTCCCTACACAGACAGTGAGACACACACAAAACATCCACAACCTGACATGTGTGGGTATAGAACCTCTGATTGAGACTTATATCACACTACACCATGGAGCCGCTATAGGACACACCACAGGGATTAGTAGAGAAAACTTTCCCCAAAGATGTATTTCACAATGAATGACATCAGCAGGATTACCAAATTAGGGAATTTCAACTGTACTGCAAGTGACTAGCCTAAAATGCATTGCTCCCTACACAGACAGTGAGACACACACAAAACATCCACAACCAACATGTGTGGGTATAAAACCCCTAACCAAGGCCTATATCACATTACAGCATGGAGCAGTTATAGGTCACATCACATGGATTACTAAAGAGCTTTTTCCCCAATTTTGTATTTCACAATGAATGACATCAGCAGAATTGCCAAAGTAGGGCATTTGAAATGTACTGTGAGTGAGTAGCCTATAATGCATTGCTCCATACACAGACATTGAAACACACACAAAACATCCAGAAATGCCATGCATGGAGATGGAACCCTACCACAGTTCTAAATCACACTACAGCAGTTACAGGATGCACTACAGAGATTACTGAGCTGCAATCTTCACAGAGGTGCATTTTTAGGTGAGTGACATCAGCAGCCTTGCCAAAGTTGAGTATATGAATTCTAAGGAGTGTGAGTACCCTAAAAAGCATTGTTTTCTACTCAGAGACAGACAGAGACACACCGTTATCAAGTCTGGGGTTGGAACATCTACCTAACTACATTATCACACTACAGCAGTACGCAGTTACAGGACACGCTACAGAGCTTACTGGACTATACTCTTCCCAGAGGTATATGTCTAGGTGACTGACATCAGCAGCCTTGCCAAAATTGAGTATATGAATTGTACAGAGTGTGAATAGCCTAAAAAACATTGCTCTCAACTCAGTCAGACACACACACACAAACACAGTTGCCAAGTCTGGGATTAGAATATCTACTTAACTACTTTATCACATATAGCAGTATGCAGTTACAAGATACGCTACAGAGATTGCTGGGCTATAACCTTCCCAGAGGTGTATTTCTAGGTGTGTGACATCTGCAGCCTTGCCAAAGTTGAGTACATGAATTGTACTGAGTGTGAGTAGCCTATAAAGCATTGCTCTCTACTCAGTCAGACACACACTTGCCAGGTCTGCGGTTAGAACACTTACCTAACTACTTTATCACACTACAGCAGTACACAGTTACAGGACACACTATGGGGAGTACTGGGCTATGACTTTCCCAGAGGTGTATTTCTAGGTGAGTGACATCAGCAGCCTTGCCAAAATGGAGTATATGAATTGTACAGAGTGTGAGTAGCCAAAAAAGCATTTCTCTCTACACAGTCAGAGACAAACAGACATACAAACAAACACACACTCACACAGTTGCCAAGTCTGGGGTTAGAACTACTTCCTAACTAGTTTATCACTACTTATTGGACATGCCATGGAGATTACTGAGCTACAGCTTTCCTGTAGGTGTATTTCACATTGGATGACCTCAGCAGGCTTGTCCTAATACTGCTATGGGGAGAGCGGTGTGTGCATGGGCCATAACCTATTCATGTAGGGGTTGACATGCCACATGCAGGCACACAGGGGGTCATATTTCACAGGTACGTGTATACAGCTACTAGATGACTACTTCCTTCTACAGTCATGTTGCACAGCTGGCACAATCACCACATAGTTTGTCATGCTGACAGATACTGGTGGCTAGTATCTGCAGTGAGTGACATCTGTACCGCATGTGTTTGGGGCCCTTTGGCAGTATGCTGGGTAGGACAGGGGCAGATGGCTCCTTGTCACGGTCACCCTCTTCCACACATCTATCTCTGTCTACCTTTGACTTATTATAGTGTGTTGTCCTTACATATATGTCTGCATTCCTATCCAGTGTGTGGGCAAGGCAGGAGTAGTGCATACTGACATGTGTCTGCACTAAGAATTGCGACTGCCAGAAATTTCTGGTCCACTGGTGTTTGCAGACATGGTCTTCATGTGTTTAAGTGTATGAGCATGCCCAGTATGACCTTTCAGTATGTTGTTGACTGACATTGCCTGCATTCCTCAAAGTGTGTGAGCATGCCCAGTACGGCCATCTGTATTGCATGTGTGGATCAAGTCCATGTAGTTTGTACTGTGGTGCTGACCTTTGGGTTGTACACTGACATGTAGCATGCTGTGTTTGCAGGGTATACATCGGTCATTTGGCATTAACTGTTGCTACATTTCTGCATAGCAGGGGAGACACCTGACTGTTTCTACATTTCTACACAGGAGTGGGGAGGGCACACCTGACTATTACTATAAGTGTAAGTAGGATGGGAGGGCACACCTAACACTTGTACACATCTGCTAGGACTGTACTGGTATGTCAGGTACTCCATTTCAGATTGTAGTCTTACATATCGTGCTGGCTAGAGGCATACCAGTGTACTACAGATCTTAGCTTTAATTACCTACATATTAGTTTCTGACTTCCTAGCCTTCACATCCTACATCCAGCTGCCTGGCCTGCTGTAGTCTGTCTGTGTAGGCCTAGGGGAGGGATTACCCATAGGGCTCATTCAGAGCCATAGTACAGCATTTGTTTGTGTTTGTCTACACCTGTTCTGCTGGCTGAGACTGTTGTTGGGTATGTGAACCTTTCCTGACTGGCATGTGTGGGTCTTATGGACGCACATGTCACTCTGCCAATTTCCTGCAGTGGTTTTTCACCCTGTGTAGTATTGGCTATTGTGGTGACTCCACTATGTGTTACAGATGTCAAGGTCCCACTATGAGTATCTACTGTCTGCTGCCATAAAATTCGGCCACCCAATTCCCTTGCATGCTCACATCCATACCATAGCTACAGGTAACAACACATTCTACTCCATTTGGCAATTGGTAGGGTGCCAGACTTGTGAATGGTGCTGGAAGGCTGCATATGTCAGATGCACATAGTACACTCCCTATACATGTTTGAACACAGGTAGTGTCATGTTTAGCATCCCATTTATTGTCTGTGTGAGTCAGAGAGAGGTGTCATTCTCTGTCACTACTGTGTCAGTGCATGTGCTATGCATTGCCTCTTTGCCAAAGCCAGGGAATACTGAGCATGCCTCCTTCTGCCTACTGGGGCAGGCTCAGGTTGTTCCTCCTCCAAGTCTCTCTTTGCTTGTACAGGCCTTGGCATTTGTGGGTGGCTGTGTGGCCTGGTCCCATGCTGTTCCTGCTGCAGCTGTTTCCATGGGATCATATTGTGTAGCATAGCACATACCATAACAATTTGGGTATATGTAGCTGGTGAATACTTCAAGGCTCCACCAGACATGTCCAGGCACCAGAACCATGACCTGAGCATCCCAAACACACACTCTATTATATGTCTGCCCTGTGCGTGTGCCTCAGTATGGCGTTGTTGTTCAGGCGTGTGTGCATTTCTGATGGGTGTCATCAGCCACAGCTCCAGTGTGTACCCAGCATCCCCCACTAGGTGACCGTAGGGGATAACCACATTGGCAAATCTCTGGTACAGCTGTGTCAAATTCCATATGTGTGATTTGTCATAGCTTCCACGGCAGGCAGCACACACATTCATTATAATGCCCTAGGCATCACATACAACCTGGCAGTTGATGGAGGGGATGCCCCTGCAGTTGATGTAGGCCCTACCCTGCTCACCGGGTGATGCTTTGATGCATATGTGTATGTAGTCTATAGAACCCACTACCCCAGGGTATTCTGCTATTTAGTGGAAGAGATGCATATTACTGGTCAACACCTCACGTGTGTTGAGGAAATATACGTGCTCACTGGCATGTGCTGACATGGCATCCAGGAACTAGTGGAATACTCTGGATGCTGATGGCTGTGAGATCCCCATGATATCCCAAGTTGTGCTTTGGGAGGTACCTGTGGTTAGTATACCTAGGCCTACACATACCTTGGTATCCACTGTAATGGGATTTGCTCGGCCAGTTTGGTGTCAGGTGTGGCTGGCACAGCTCAAAAATTTGCTGTAAGAGGTCTCTGTCCACCCTATAGTGCTCCACTATCTCCAGCTCATGTAGCCCTGGTAGGTTACCCTGGGTCTGTACACTCTTCTCTGTCTCCTCACTGTTGGTTGTTCGGCAGCATTCACATCCTCACCACCCTCAGCCTCTTGCACATGTTGTTCTATGTTGCCTTCTGCAGCCCTTCTAATTTTGTAGGTTTGTTTGTTAAAATTTCAAAGCATATATACACCGGTGGTGTAGAGTGAGGGAAAACCAGAAGGGAAGTGGTTTGCTTAGTTAATTGTAGTTTTCTGGGCTGGGCTAGTTTGCTGTCTGTGTAATTGGCTGATTGATACATTTCACCTACCAGCTAAGGTAGTTCTCTCTGATTACCTTCCTACTGCTGTTTTCCCTTCCTACTGCCTTCCTGTTTGATCCCAAACGCAGTCCTCAGATGTGAACGGAGCTGCTATTTCCTTTTTTTTTTTTTTTTTTTTTTACACCTGGTGTGCACCATGCAAACGCGCATATGCGCTGTAAGCATTTACAGGATTTTGGCTTGTTCTGCCTGTGTACACCATGATTTTTTTGGTGTAAGATAGGACAGCACTGGACACACCCCATGCCTTAGCTTAGCTTAGCTAAGGGCAAACACAAGCCACAGTGCTCCAATTAGCTTACAGCATGCCTGACACACCCCCTTCTGATTTCAGCTATGTCTAGGGCTTACACGCATGGTTTTCCTAGTCCTACACTCTCGGGTGTAGTCTTACACTGATAGGGAATTTGGGATTCTCTATCCTTCCCCTTATTTCATAGAATTGCCTGCTAATGCATAGTTTCATGTCCCACTCTGAGACTCACCCTTAGCAACCATTACTCACTTACCAAGTTGTCTTCTGCCTGCCATTGACTTGCATGGCTGAATACTGATTTTAGTTAGAATGCTTATTTTAGGTTTATTTTATTATTTCCCCCGATCCCATTTGTGCACCACTGCCCTATTCTTAAATAGTCGAGATTGGTGAAAAAAAAATAAAAGTTTTTTTTTTTTTTACTTTTTAAACAGTTTGCAATGCCAATGGCCTTCTACGTGCCCATTGGCTTGCTTCCTTAATGATATGCAGCCTTTATTTGGAGCTGTCATAGCTCCATTTTGTAGTTTGCAGAACTGTACTCGGTTACTAACTGAGTACATTTTTGCAGAATGCACTCGTCCTGCACAGACAGCTGCCAGCTTCCTGGATCGCAAATTACCCTCATTTGCATGGTTTTCACCTGCAAATGAGGGTAATTTGCGTGCAGGAGCTCGGTCCATTCAAGATTAGTCTAAGAGCTCACGTGCACATCCCAGGAGCTTTTTCCTGGATTGCACGTTGGCCATATTACCGAAAATAGTTCTTAGACTAATCCTGCATGCAATAAAGGGCTTCGGAAATCTGGAAGATGGACAAAGCCTGTTATATAGGTGGAGGATAGAGGCTGGAACTTAGGGCCATATTTGCAATATTGTTGTTATACACTGGGAAAGTTGCTGGTGTTGCAGGATCAGTTGCAGCAAACTCTTATTCAGGAATATGAAGTCTGAAACACAAATGGATGTAGCCATGTACTAATATAACAGACATAATGCCACTGATATATCAGAGACAAGACCTGCATGGTGAACATACAAAATATAACAGCCAATCCTCTGGCCATCGTGTAGACAGGCCCACAGTTGACAGCTATGCAAACAGACTGCATTTCATGCTAAACTAGCATGCACATACAAACCCTGTAAAACTAGCAGTATACAATGCATATAGCATCACTACTCACACTGTCCATAGGTCTGGAACCTTATACAAATATGTAGTTGGCCTGTGTCTGCAAGTCCTGCTGTAAAAGGTTTTGCTACCTGCTATCTGTAACACTGCTGCCCACACACAGGAAGGATGTCTTCCATACAGGAAAGGTAAAGGGACAACGCCCACATGATGTAGTAATTTATAGTAGTGGGTTGCCATGACAGTGGCAATTTGAAGATTTACACAGCTGGCTGCATGCAAGTAGCAAGTGGTGAACACTGATTGATGCAGAGGCCAACACCTGATCATGTGCATCACCTACAAAATCCATGCTGCAAACTATTCAGAGTGGCTCAATCCCTGTAGTGGAGAGAGAGAAACAAAAACGGAAAAAAAATCATCTGAACCAGCTAGAACTACAAAACAACCCTATATAATTAAGAGGATACATACAGGTGTACTCAGAAGAGAGGACAATACTACAACAGGTATGTAAAACATATATGCATGTAATTGAATGTAATACTTGGTCTATAATGGGATAGATTATGTTTAAAGATTTATATGTGCCATCTGGAGTTGTTGTAATGATGTTCTGGTCCTGAAGGCAGTGGGCCATACCTGTCAACTGTGCAGATCAGCACTGGAATGACAAAATGTAAGCCATCATAGTGTGTGTTCTGTACCTCAAGACATGTATATTAGTGTGGCAAATAGCTGGTGGTGGAAATAATGCCGTTATGATAGACACATGATTTTCAGACCCCACCACTTACAGAACAGTCATGCTAACATGAAATGTAGTATGCACAAATACCAGAGGTGTGTAATAGGCTTTCTTGCAATCTGTCCCTATATATACCCCCCTAATGTTAGGCTGTGTCCACATGTGACACCTGTCTGTGTTGTAGCAAGGCAGAACAGTGCAGTGTCGAGGAAGGAGAGTTAGAGACTGTGGACACAATGTTTGAATGCACCCTATATATATATATATATATATATATATATATATATATATATATATATATATATATATATATATATATATGTATATACACACATGTATGTCTACAGATATATACACATATATATATATATATATATATATATATATATATATATATATATATATATATATATATATATATATATTAAAACTCAAAAAAATATATATATATATATATATATATACAGACATGTATATATATATATATATATATGTGTATGTCTGTATATATATATATATCTGGTTTCATATGAAACCATCCAAATTACATTACATCGAGAAGCACAACACCGAGCGAGTACGAAAAGAAAGCAAAACAGAAAAATGACATTCACAACATCGACTTTATGGAAAGTGCACAACATACAGCAGGCAAGTTATGAATATAGTCCATACATACTGCAATGGTAGGAAAATAAGGAACGTATTGCATTTCCGGTTGCTTCATGCAGGCAAGTTATGAATATAGTCCATACATACTGCAATGGTAGGAAAATAAGCAACGGATTGCATATCCGGTTGCTTCAAACACCATATTTCCAGTAGCAAACTTATAGCTGAAACTAAACATATATATAACTTCCAAATATGAACTGACACCTCAACTCAGTGTATGAAGCAACCGGATATTCAATCCTTTGCTTATTTTCCTACCATTGCAGTATGTATGGACTATATTCATAACTTGCCTGCTGTATGTTGTGCACTTTCCATAAAGTCGATGTTGTGAATGTCGACGATTTCCGTTTCGCTGCTTTCCGATTTCGATATACTCGTCTCGGTGTTGTGATTCTCGATGTAATGTAATTTTGATGGTTTCATATGAAACCATATATATATATATATATATATATATATATATACAAACATACACACACACATATATATATATATATATATATATATATATATGTGTGTGTGTGTGTGTGTGTGTGTGTGTGTGTGTGTGTGTGTGTGTGTGTGTGTGTGTGTGTGTGTGTAAATATATATATATATATATGTATATATATATATATATATATATATATATATATATATATATATATATATATATATATATATATATATATATATATACATATATATATATATATATATATATATATATATATATATATATGTGGGTTCACTATAGAATCTCAAAATACTGAAATCCAGAATTTCAGCATTTCAAAATTCTATAGCTGAAAGATTTAAATCCCGAAACCCCAGAACCGCAAAAGTTAAAATTGCGAACCTACACTACAAATACACCAGACACGTACACATACACACAATGTTCCCCCACAATTAAACATACAATCCTACACAACAGACAGCAGGGGAGCAAGTGCTCCTGCACTCCCCATGTGGGGGGCTGCACCCCCACAACCCCCCTACTGATATATATACTAACTCCGAGATTGCACAATCACAGACACAGAGGTAACTCATACCCACACATTTCATCGGCCCTTGCACACACACATTACAGCCACAACACACACTAATATACCCTAAACCCCCTAACCAACACACTTACACATAAATACTTACCTGAACTTACACCTATCCATTCACACACCGCAACACCAGAAGCGCTATTTCAAAATCGCCGAACTTCGGGATTTTGAATTTCGTGCTTCTGAGGCTTCACGATTTAAAGCTTTCGGCTATAGAATTTTGAAATACTGAAATTCAGGATTTCAGTATTTCGAGATTTTATAGTGAGCCCATATACAGATACATATATATATATATAAATATATATATATACACACACACACACACACACACACACACACACACACACACACACACACACACACACACACACATACACACACAAATATATATATATATATATATATATATATATATATATATATATATATATATATATATATATATATATATATATACTGTTGAATGACAGTGCTACACGATATATGTGAGAGAACATCACACATATCTATACACACACACAGACACACACACAGACACACACACACACACACACACACACACACACACACACACACACATATATATATATATATATATATATATATATATATATATATATATATATATATATATATATACAGTTAGCAAGTCGGTGCAAAATAGACAGTAATGGCTGGTGTGAAATGCATGTTGGGAACACATTGCCCTTGTTTGTGAAGGTGGGTTTGGTATGTTGGGGAAGGATAGTAGGTATATTTGGGGAGGTAGGTTGGGTTGGAAGACAAACAATACAGCATACTAGGGCAGTATATGACACATGTTGGGTAAACACCTTGGATGGATAGTGGCATTTGGAATGTTGATGTCCATGAGCCCCCATATGGAAACAATGGGACCAATGTCCCCACCCATGGGCAGTCACAACTGCACCTTCACAGCCCTGAAGGTGTCTGGGGTCTGGGGTGAGCAGGAGGAGCAAGCAGACCCTGTGATTAAGTACTAAGGGCCTCAAGGTGGTGTAGCCCATCCTTCTGTGGAGACACCTATGCACCAGACCCTGGACTTGACTTTGCGTGAGAGGATCTTGTCTGTGTGTGCTCCTGGGGGGTGAGCACCATTCTCTGAGGTGGCTCCACCTGAAGGAAGTGCTGGTTTTGCACTACCTTCAGGTGGTTCCACCTGAAGGTAGTGCAGGACCAGCAGATGATGAGGTCCCGGGGTGGTCCCAGATGTGCTGTGGCCTGGTAACATGGCTAGATGAGGCAGGAGAGCTGGTTCTGCCGGGAACTGTCTTCCGAAACATGTTATTGTGTCACAGTTATAGAACATATGTGGGTAGTAACAGTCCACACATTCCAGGATTATGTCTAACAGCATGCATAGATATCACCATTAACACAAAACACTAGATTTGGAGCAGTCACATAGCAAACAGAACACATGCATATATGGAACCATAGTTGTCCTTACAATGGCATGCAGTGACATTGTTCATAACAGGCCACCAATGATAGTGTTTCAACATGGAACATGACTACAACCATATTGCACAAATTGTTGTACAATACAATATATATTTCCCAGTAGTAGGTTTGCTGTAAACATACCCATTGAGGTGTGTGTTCAGATTGTTGTTGCAGATATGGTGGGGTGGACAGAGATGTGTATTAGCAGCTATTATATCCTTGCAGTATGAGGTCCTCAGACCTTTTTTCCTCTTTATGTCTTTCAGGCACCATGTCATGGGAGTGCTTGCCAGTGTAATCCCCCCAGGAGAATGAGGTGATTATGCAACACCTGGTGCAGCACTACCACACCCTGTTTGAATGTACACCTCATAATCTGCAGGAGAGGACCGCCCTGTGGAACAAGCTCATCCATAGGCAAAGGCAGTTGACCTGCATAACCGCAGTTATGAGCAGGTCCGACATCGGTGCACTGACCCACTTCGCCATGCCAGCCAGCGTGCTGCTGCATTTAGGAGGGACCAGCTAGCCATGGGGGGACATGCCATCCAGCCACCCCTGACACATGCTGAGGAGCTCCTCGCCAGCTTCGGGGCACCTGCCTGCCTGCAAACACAAGATCCTGTGGAGAGCACTGTGGAGGTGGGTGCTATACACACAATGGATAAGGAGCATACAGGTAAGGCCACAGGGCACATCAGTAGACCACTGTTGCTTATCCATCTGCATCTGTAGAGTTTAATCATGCATATGTAATATAAAATATATATGGCCTATTGCTGCATTGTAGTAATAAATAGATGTGCATAACCTGTAGTATTTTGGGTTTGTACTGTTGATTACTGTAATGTTGCTCTCACCCTGTACCAATGCTACATGTGCGCTACTGACATCACATATCTCACACACCTATGTAGGTCCCTCTAGTATACCTCTAGGGCAGCAGCCTGTAGCTGGTGAGTATGGAGTTGTTTGTTCAGGTTTGCCAATACACCGGCCATGTTTTGGCCGTGGTATTTGCCATGCACTCATTTAACACAGCTACCCATAATGCATGTTGTACATGTTAATTTACTGTTGCTGTTAACTGCACTGAATCACACTGGTCACCATGGTGGCATAACTGAAGGGTATTTAAGAGTCCTGCAATATAACTAACAACCTGTCATGGTAAGATGTGTGCACAAAGATGAACATAATGGTGGGACAAATGGCCTACAGTAGGAACATGTCTGAAACATCACCCTTATACAGTGCTACAACAGTGTATATACCACTATTACAATGGCAACTGTTACAGATCTACACAGCGGCATATCACAGTACCGCATTCCACAACACTTACAACCTATAATGTGGTCCTAACCTGAGCAATGAATGTGTAATATGAAATCCTATGTTATGACAGCAAATATGGAGAATACATACCTTGACAAACTCTGGAAGCATATGTGTGCATACACTCCAAATAACATATTGTGGAAGCAGCTTTTGAGGTACTGACAGCATTCACTCTTCATGAATATGGACTTTTAAGCAAGTACAGGTCCTCAATATCACACCAAGAAATGGTCTGCTGTCCAAGACATTTGTCCATCAAATGTGCCCACTTACCTGCAATACAGGCAGCCGTGGCTTGCACACATCTTACAAGCCATGGAATGAATCCCATACCCAACAGATAGCATGTAGGAGTGGGACATGTAGCCTTACCTCACCATTGCATATATCATGGCAAACAGTGCAGACAGTCATGTATGTGGTGAGGATGTATGGGACAACATTAATGTAGAAAATAAACAGATGGCCATCCAAGACAGATGACGCACATGTTGAAAACTGGTTATGCAGGCTGCATATTAACATGCCGCAGCACTGAGGAAGTTGCAGGAATGTCTAGCAAGTACTGGCTGTGCAGTACCTGTGTCGACAATCACCTGGACTCTGCATAAGTGTGGCCCATGGATTAGAGTAATCAGATGGGACAGTTTTTCTACAGGAAACATCAGCCAGGTCTCCCTACAGGTAGTGTATACATAACATCAAAAGTGCCACAAAGGCATGTGTTGCAGTGTGTACTGGTGTACCAAGACCAAGGTGGAAACCTACAGACAGTATACATGTGCTGCACAACCAACACCTCACCCCACCTCAGGCCCATCATCCCCATCTGTACCTTACTGGTGCCAGTATACACCTGTATGTTTGCTATTCATTAGCAGGGACTATGCCGGTACATATGGTGATCAGAATTTGGGACACTGCAAAATGACACATGTGTAGCCAATAGCTGTCAAGCATCTGCAAAAAGGTTGAGGATGGGGAGGGGGTGTCATCCTGAAACACAACAGTGAACTGAAGCAGACATCCAAAACTCACTAAGAATGGCTGTATCTGCACATAGTCAAGGTCATGAATTGTGGCAGACATAACCTGACTCCACAGCAATAGTGATGGCACTGGGTGAACTCCAAGGGCTGTGCACATGAGTTGACCTTGCAATCATGCAGAGTTGGGGGACCGTTGTAGGGCAGAGTGACCAAATACTGGCAAATGCAGATGGCCCATGCTAGTATACCCCATCCAGGAATAGTGACTGCTGTAGTATACTTAATATTTGGTGCAACAAACCATCATGATAAGGGTGTGCACACATATGCACCCATAAATTATATGCTTCTCAATCAGCATCTGAACAACTAACACATTTTTTGATACTGTACTTGATTGCACAGGTCATATGTCACATATCAGGTTCATGTAATGTTAACATATGCAGTAATGTGGCCTCATGGCATATCAGGGAAGAGGGTGCTATGTCAATAAGGGTGTGTACACTCTCCATAGCCACAGTAAGATTTGAAGGTTGTCAGTGTAATTGTATTTTATTTGCCATACATACACCGCTGATTATGAGATCTGTAAGTCAGACATCAGGCATTCACAAATGACATCTGTCCACATATCATCCTAGGTATGTGTCAGACAAACATAAAGAGGCTCTGAGCAGCAGAGCAAACATAACTGACACACATATATACATTCAGCAATGGTGTGTACACCTGTAAGGTATGGTATACAATACATGCCAGGGTGCTGAACAGGTGCACAACAGTACTCTGTACATGGGTGCAGTGTGTTCCAGGGGAAGGGGCATCACCTACTAACACAACTCATGCATCACATAGATGTATAATGTTGGTAACA
>NC_056741.1:1463835887-1463913387 GCF_019279795.1 Protopterus annectens | reverse complement strand
GTAGCCTTACCTCACCATTGCATATACCATGGCAAACAGTGCAGACAGTCATGTATGTGGTGAGGATGTATGGGACACCATTAATGTAGAAAATAAACAGATGGCCATCCAAGACAGATTAAGACACATGTTGAAAACTGGTTATGCAGGCTGCATATTAACATGCCGCAGCACTGAGGAAGTTGCAGGAATGTCTAGCAAGTACTGGCTGTGCAGTACCTGTGTCGACAATCACCTGGACTCTGCATAAGTGTGGCCCATGGATTAGAGTAATCAGATGGGACAGTTTTTCTACAGGAAACATCAGCCAGGTCTCCCTACAGGTAGTGTATACATAACTTCAAAAGTGCCACAAAGGCATGTGTTGCAGTGTGTACTGGTGTACCAAGACCAAGGTGGGAACCTACAGACAGTATACATGTGCTGCACAACCAACACCTCACCCCACCTCAGGCCCACCATCCCCATCTGTACCTTACTGGTGCCAGTATACACCTGTATGTTTGCTATTCATTAGCAGGGACTATGCCGGTACATATGGTGATCAGAATTTGGGACACTGCAAAATGACACGTGTAGCCAATAGCTGTCAAGCATCTGCAAAAAGGTTGAGGATGGGGAGGGGGTGTCATCCTGAAACACAACAGTGAACTGAAGCAGACATCCGAAACTCACTAAGAATGGCTGTATCTGCACATAGTCAAGGTCATGAATTGTGGCAGACATAACCTGACTCCACAGCAATAGTGATGGCACTGGGTGACCTCCAAGGGCTGTGCACATGAGTTGACCTTGCAATCATGCAGAGTTGGGGGACCGTTGTAGGGCAGAGTGACCAAATACTGGCAAATGCAGATGGCCCATGCTAGTATACCCCATCCAGGAATAGTGACTGCTGTAGTATACTTAATATTTGGTGCAATGAACCATCATGATAAGGGTGTGCACACATATGCACCCATAAATTATATGCTTCTCAATCAGCATCTGAACAACTAACACATTTTTTGATACTGTACTTGATTGCACAGGTCATATGTCACATATCATGTTCATGTAATGTTAACATATGCAGTAATGTGGCCTCATGGCATATCAGGGAAGAGGGTGCTATGTCAATAAGGGTGTGTACACTCTCCATAGCCACAGTAAGATTTGAAGGTTGTCAGTGTAATTGTATTTTATTTGCCATACATACACCGCTGATTATGAGATCTGTAAGTCAGACATCAGGCATTCACAAATGACATCTGTCCACATATCATCCTAGGTATGTGTCAGACAAACATAAAGAGGCTCTGAGCAGCAGAGCAAACATAACTGACACACATATATACATTCAGCAATGGTGTGTACACCTGTAAGGTATGGTATACAATACATGCCAGGGTGCTGAACAGGTGCACAACAGTACTCTGTACATGGGTGCAGTGTGTTCCAGGGGAAGGGGCATCACCTACTAACACAACTCATGCATCACATAGATGTATAATGTTGGTAACAGGGATTGACTATAGTTGCACTGTATGCTGTTGAGTGTGATATGTCATGCATGTTGACAGATGGGTAATGGGAGGTCTGTGTGTAATGTCTTTGTGCAACCTCACCTGTAAGTGTGTGTGTGTGTGTGTGTGTGTGTGTGTGTGTGTGTGTGTGTGTGTGTGTGTGTGTGTGTAGAGGTAAGCAATGACATACAGGTATTAAAGTGTATTTCTTGTTTTCCCCTCACAGGTGGCGAGGTGGGTCAGGGTCCCTCCTGCAGGCAAACTGATGTTAGTGTCCGTACAGATAATGATAATGATGATAGGTGTATTGAGTCACAGGCAGGGTTGTCAGGGGCTGAAGCTGCACCATCGTTTGACATCCCACTGATATCCACCCCATCCTCGCACACAGTTATATTGGCTATACATACTCCATCACCAGTGGCCATAGATGTGGGACAGTTAGCAGGTGGTGGCATGGGACAGGACAGTGTGGTGTCTATGGCACATATGTCTGGACACAGCAGCCATAGCCAGATGTCCTGCAGGGTACCACACAGGCAGATGTACAGGGGTGCTTATAGGAGGGCTGCTGGTCATCATGCCCCTGACAGTAGTGCCACATCTGGTCCCACCAGACACATGTTTCAGGCCATCATGGAGGTGCAGTCACGTAAGGAACAGTATACCAGACAGGGTCTAAGGCTGCAGAGGGATACTCATTCAGCTGTTATTGACTGCATCCGTGATCTTGCAAGTGCCCACCATTATTTTGAAAAGGTCATGGATAGACGGTTGGGTGAGGTGGTGAGAATCCTTGACTGTGGAATGTCTGTGCTTGAGCATATGGTGGGAGTAGTTTGACAGCCATGAGGACATAGGCTAGCAACACCAACAGTTGGAGGTCGACATGGATGTTCAAGAAGTCAGAGCCACTCCTGTAGTGGCAGTACCAGCTCCAGCACTGCAGGGGGTGCACTGTCCACATCACAACACAGCAGGCCACGTGTACATGACCCTGGCTGGTCCAAAGAGGGACGTAGATCCAGCGGACATATGTCATCATCAGGGGAGAGTACCATATTGTGGATTTTACCTGGTGGTGCCAGAGAAACCCCTTGCAGGCCCAGTTCTCATGTCCGTGGCTGGAGATGATGAACTGCACACCCTACTAGGTATGGTCTGCAGCTGTCCAACAAACATCTGTATAGGGCAGCCTCATGGCAGAACTGTGTGCATGCATGCATATGCACACATATACACGCACACACACGTGCACACAGACACACACACAGACACACACACACACACACACACACACACACACACACACACACACACACACACACACATCACCAACACGGCTAGGGCAACCCCATACCTACACACACCACATCACAACAGCCCAAGTAATAATTAAACTCCCTTACACACACACACACACACACACACACACACACACACACACACACACACACACACACAATCACACACAATGCCAAATGTATGGCTCAGCCTAGGTCTCTGGCAAACCAACAACACACCCTGTATGTATGATGATACCTGTGCCACATCCCTGTCATCCATAACATTGATGCAGGGACAGGCTAATATGGTTCTGATGCACAGGGTGACTGCACTACGGTGTACCAATGTAATGTAGTGTAACATGTTTTCAGCACTAAAGTTTAACGCTTACATGTCAGGAAATGTAGCTGTCAACCCATGATGCACTATAGCTGTTATTAACACTGAGTGATTGTGATCTCCATAATGTATTTTGTTTGTAATGTAGGTGTCCATGTGTCAGCAAGATGTTGCTCTGCTGTTGTTTCCTACAAGGGGTATGGCACTGTGGTGACACCTTGACTGTGCCATACCTGGGTACAGCTGAACATATCACAAGTCTGTATAACAGTTACTGCATGCGCCACATGCCTGATAGGTCTGGGGTTGAATACAGGTGAGTGCATGGTGGCTGATGTCAGCAGCCCTTCCACAGTGGACAATGGTAAGTGTACTGGGTGGTACACACCACATGTTTGTGTATAACACACAAAGATGCTTTGGTGCTGATGCAGTACACAGAGAATACTGTACACATGGATGTATGTACTTATGCAAGGAACCCATTTTAGCCTATGTAATTCCACCAAGACAGAATGGGCACAACAACACATTGGGAAATAAGCAGTCTGCTAGTTTAATGTCATTGACGATGGTACTGGCAGGGTATATGTCCCCTTCCCCAATTTAGTCCAATCTTCAACTCTGTAAACATACGTGTGCTGGTGTGGTTGGCACCGCCCTACACTTTGGAGGGTGTGAGGTGCTGTGATTGACAACTACTTAACCTGGTAACATGAACTGTACAGTATTACAGCCAGCTAAGTGGGGGGGGGATACACTCAACAATAACTGCAATGATGGTGGCTGTTTCCACAAGATCCACACCCAGCTATATATACCAACCCCAGCATCGCTGTACAGCTATACAATGGGGAAGAGGGCATTTACACATCTACTACTAGTTGTGATGGAATGAATTTCCACAGGATGATACCTGTGAAATGTTAGCATTTGCCAGGCAGTTCTCTGACAGATGCCCTCCTGAGACATGTATAATCTGCAAAATGAAGTAGATCCCTTCACATACACACACGTTCTTACTTGGCAAAACTGGGACTAGAACCCCTACCTAGGTTTGTAGTGCTACTGATGTGTGTGGGCTTAATTACACACACCACACAGCTTTTAGGATGAGGTGTGTTCCAGGTTACATGTTAAATGAAGAACATTGCCAGGCCCTGTACAGTATGGTAATGGGGATGTACTGGTTGTTTATGAACAATACATAGTGTGACATACTGTCATATACACACTGACAAACACATAACAGTCATACACACACATATGATAGACCTAGGCTTATCAGTGCTAACTACCTAGTCAGTTAGCAGTGTGTCCATTCTGTTACAGATAAGTTGTATACAGCACATGCATCACTGGGCTGGATAGTGTTATCAGTTACCTGCATGGTTGATGGTGACAGTGGTCCCCATACAGTGGAGCATGGGACATGTACTGGAGGTACCATGGTGTAAAGATAGTGTACCCAGCACCCACACCCCTCAGTGGATATTGTACTCACTGAAACCCATGGTAATCCTCTGACATACCCACATATTGACCAGGACTGCAAAACAACCCCTTGTCCATCTCAAGACTGCTACTAAAGGGTTATGAATCTAATACACATGCCACAGAGATAGTAGGGTGATGCATTGTCATGGCTCTTCTCCTCATCATCATCATCATCTTCTTTTGGCTGCTCCCATTAGGGGTCACCACAGCAGATCATCTGTTTCCATTTCTTCCTGTCCTCTGCATCTTGCTCTGTCACACCAATCACCTGTATGTCCTCTCTCACTACATCCATAAACCTTATCTTAGGCCTTCCTCTTTTCCTGTTACCTGGTAGCTTCATCCTTAGCATCTTTTTCCCAATATACTCAGCATCCCTCTTCTGCACATGTCCAAACCAATGTAATCTTGCCTCTCTGGCTTTGTCTCCAAACCTTCCAACCTGGGCTGAACCTCTAATATACGTATTCCTAATCCTGTCCACCCTCGTCACACCCAGTACAAATCTTAGCATCTTTAACTCTGCCACATCAAGCTCAAACTCCTGCCTTTTTGTCAATGCCACTGTCTCCAACCCATATAACATAGCTGGTCTCACTACCCTTTTGTAGACCTTCCCTTTCACTCTTACTGGTACTCATCTGTCACAAAGCACTCCTGACACTCTTCCCCACCCACTCCATCCTGCCTGTACTCTCATCTTCACCTCTCTTCCACATTCACCGTTACTCTGAACTATTGATCTCAAGTATTTAAACTCATCCACCTTCGCCACCTCTACTCCTTGCATCCTCACCATTCCTCTATCCTCCCTCTCATTCACACACATATATTCTGTCTTACTCCTGCTGACCTTCATTCCTCTTCTCTCTAGAGCATATCTCCATCTCTCTAGGGTCTCCTCCACCTGTTCCCTACTTTCACTACAGATCACAATGTCATCTGCAAACATCATAGTCCATGAGGACTCCTGTCTGATCTCGTCTGTCAACCTGACCATCACCATTGCAAATGAGAAAGGGCTCAGAGCTGATCCTTGATGTAACCCCACCTCCACCTTAAATACATCCATCACTCCCACCACAGACCTCACGGCTGTCATACTACCCTCATACATATCCTGTACCACTCTTACATACTTATCTGACACTCCCGACTTCCTCATACAATACCACAACTCCTCTCTAGGCACCCTGTCATATGCTTTCTCTAAGTCTACACAAACACAATGCAACTCCTTCTGACCTTCTCTGTACTTCTCTTTCAACACTCTCAGAGCAAACATCGCATCTGTAGTGCTCTTTCTCGGCATGAAACTATACTCCTGACCACTAATCATCACATTCCTTCTTAACCTAGCTTCCACTACTCTTTCCCATAACTTCATGCTGTGACTGATCAATTTAATCCCTCTGAAGTTACTGCAGCTCTGCACATCACCCTTATTCTTAAAAATCAGTACCAAAACACTTTTTCTCCATTCCTCAGGCATCATCTCACTTTCCAAGATTTCATTAAAGAATCTGGTTAAAAACTCCACTGCCATTTCATCTAAACACCTCCATGCTTCCACAGGTATGTCATCTGGACCAACAGCCTTTCCATTCTTCATCCTCTTTATAGCTATCCTTACTTCCTCCTTGCTAATCCATTGTACTTCATGATTCACTATCCCCACATTATCCAACCTTCTCTCTCTCTCATTCTCTTCATTCATCAATCCCTCAAAGTACTCTTTCCATCTCCTCAACACACTCTCCTCAATTGTGAGTATGTTTCCCTCATTATCCTTTATCACCTTTACCTGCTGCACATCATTCTTAGCTCAGTCCTTCAGTCTAGATAATCGGTACAGGTCCTTTTCTCCCTCCTGAATGTCCAACCTTTCATACAACTCTTCATATGCCTTATCCTTAGCCTTTGCCACCTCTGTCTTTGCCATGCAGCTCATCTCCTTATACTCCTGTCTACTTTCTTCATCTCTCTGACAATCCCACTTCTTCTTTGCCAACCTCTTTCTCTGTATACTCTCCTGTACTTCCTCATTCCACCACCATGTCTCTTTGTTGTCCTTCCTCTGTCCAGATGTCATACCTAGCACCTTTCTAGCCATCTCCCTTACTAGCTCTGCTGTAGTTACCCAGCTATTTGGTAACTTTTCACTGCCACCCAGTGCCTGTCTTAACTCATCCCTGAACTCCACCTCACAATTATCCTTTTTCAATTTCCACCATTTGATCCTTGGTGCTGCCCTCACACTCCTCCTCCTCTTCTTGATCACCAACGTCATCCTACAAACCACCATCCTATGCTGCCTAACTACACTTTCCCCAGTCACCACTTTACAGTCTCTAATCTCCTTCAAACTGCCCCTCCTACATAAGATATAATCCACCTGTGTGCATCTTCTTCCACTCTTGTATGTAACCCTATGCTCCTCCCTCTTGTTAAAATACGTATTCACCACAGCCATGCCCATCATTTTCATAAAATCCACTACCATCTGACCTTCTGCATTCCTTTGTTTAACACCATAACTACCCATCACTTTCCCATCCCCTCTGTTCCCTTCACCAACATGCCCATTGAAATCTGCTCCAATCACCACTCTCTCACCCTTGGATACAGTCATCACCACTTCATCCAACTCACTCTAAAATCTTTCTTTCTCATCCATCGCACACCCAACTTGTGGAGCATATGTGCTAACAACATTCATCATTACACCATCAATTTCCAGCATCATAAACATCACTCTATCTGACACTCTTTTTGCCTCCAAAACACTGTTAGCATACTGTTCCTTCAGGATAACTCCTACGCCATTTCTCCTCCCATCCACACCATGATAAAACAATTTGAACCCACCTCCGATACATCTAGCCTTACTCCCCTTCCATCTGGTCTCTTGCACACACAATATACCAACCTTCCTTCTGTCCATCATATCAGCTAGCTCTCTCCCTATACCAGTCATACTGCCAACATTCAAAGTTCCGACCCTCACTATCACAGTCCTAGCCTTTCTCCTCTCTTCCTGCCTTTGGCCATGCCTTCTGCCTCTTCTCCTCCTTTGACCAACAGTAGCCCAATTTCCACCAGTACCCTGTTGGCTAACAGTCGTCATGGCTCTCCTATGGTTAGCAAAATCACTATCAATTATACTGTGTGGCAAGGTCTGTTGTATTAGGATAATGTGGCCTCAGAATTCTGTGTCCTACAAATATACACACTTGCACATACACTCACTTGCCAGAACTCAGAGGGTATCCCATGCCTATCAACCCATTTGTGCAACAGTGTTGTGCTGGTACTGCAAGCTCCAGGTTGCCCATAGGGTGAAGAGTGTAATAAGGTACATGTAATGTCCTTTACAGCAGCAGCCACATCTAACAATGGTAATGGGGGTGAGGTGGGTGTGAAGGGCCTCAGGATATTATCAACTACAGGTCTACAAACACACAGACTCTGTTATTCTCAGTAATGCACACATACACATTTGCCCGTACAGGGTTCCATCAGTGCAGGTGTTCATAGGTGTGTACCACAATATTGTCCCTGGAGAGATGGGAAGAGTAAGGGATGTGTGTACAGTGGTATCATGCCACCTGCCATTTGCCAGCAGGCCATCTATCAACAGATACCACAGGGGTAATGATCCTGTGGAATACAGCAGATATAAATGTGGACAGTGTGGCACACTCTGGACAGTCCAGAGGTATACACAGCACCCCTTAGTGCAAGACATGTGGACCAAGCCTGACAAAGTGGATGTTTACAGCCATGTAAATGGGGATATCACAAAAATACTGGAATAGATAAGCTCACACAGTTTATGCATTCACACACACACCTGCCTGTCCTGACACATAATAATCAGAGGAGCAGAGGTCACAAGCCCACATACTACCATCTAGTTAGTAACATACAGCTGTACAGCATCCCACTGCTTTGTCAGAAATATGCAACAGTTATGGTGGCCCGGCAACAGTACATGTGACAAATATCGGGACATAACATCACACTGGGTAAATACACTGAGCTGCTAGGCATGTCACAAAGCACTGTGCAAACTTCAGGCAGACAGCCACAACACTAGCCCCCATTTCTTATGGGGGAATACACATGTACCTGCAAATATAGCAGGCTCTACAGGCATGTAACAGCATGGAGTAACAGACACCTGTGTGAAAGTGCATACCCACAACTAATCTGAACACAGCCACAGTCACATATGGTAAGCATACTTAATATTACAGAATACTGACTGTGTGAACAACACCATCCTCATATGTGCCACTCACACAGCATCCCTACATATACTGGGCCAAGCATCCCTACATATACTGGGCCAATACACAGTGTATTCCCATGCCTGACTGTGGTATGGGACATGTCGGTCTGGCCCTACAAACATGTACGCTGATAGGGTACCATACACTACAGCAGCATGCAACATCACATAGCACGTGCCCAAGAGCAATGACATCTACCACAGTCTGTACACAGGCCAAGGTACATATTCACATTACACACTCTGTCGACAATCGCCATAAGTACACAGACCTCACTACTGTACATACCGCAACAGAATATCCAGGTTTTGTCCTTAAATATAAGGCCTACTGTACATAACATGTCTAGCAGTTTGGTATCTCACTGGCTTCTTATCAGGTATGATGTCAGTAAATAATGATGTACTGAATATATGCACCTCTTACTGCATGACATATGTACAAAGGTTGACAGAGTTATGGCTGGAGGCACTAACACAAGGCCAATATTGACATGTTGCTGTGATTAACCTATACATTTACTGGTGTAACAGGGTTTGTTGTGACATATGTCTACTGAGGGATATGAAGTCTGTAACTCACATGGCTGTCACCATGTACTGATAGCAATCCTCAGAGTATGCTACTGCATTTCTAAAGATAGGACATGTGTGAGTAACACAACACATATAAAGCTCCAAACTCTGGCCAGTCTTCACATAGCCCTACAGGTGGGAGTTTCCCCAACTACATAACACTGTCATGACAGATATTAAATCATGTAGACCAGCCATATCCACACAAACCCTGTTAAAACAACATTACTTCAAATGTAGAAGAGCAATACTTAACATTCTATCCATTATGTCTGGAACATCCCACTCTTGTTTGTTGGCCTGTCTCCACAGGGTATGTTGTAAGAGGTACATTCAACTACCCTCTGTGATGCTGTTTGTCAAACACCGACATGAAGTCCTGCTCACAGTGAATGAAAAGGGCCAACACCCACATGGCGTGCTTAGTTATAGGAGTGTGTTTCCATGCAATTGGCTATAGGAATGATACCACAGCTGTTCTACATGCAATCAGCTAGTGGGAGACGGCAATTCGTGCACAGGCCATCAGCTGATCATGAGCATCACTTACAAAACACAAGCTGCTGCCTATGCAAAGCAGGTGTACTTTTTCACATCCACCAGAGAGGGAGTGAGAGAGACAGATAGAAACAAAGTAAGAAAGGAAGGGGATAGGAGAGTAAGAGCTAAACATGTTTGTGTAACACACTTACCAGTACTGGGTTTCAACCCCCTGCCTGATTACATACTGCAATTAAATTTTTATGCAGTTAATGCACGTGCCACAGAGCTTACGTGTTAGAGAGTTCTCCAAAGGTATCTTTGAAGGTGAGTGACATCAGCAACAGTGATAAATGAGGGATAAGGTAAGAGTAGTACATGTGGCTGTCCACAAAAGCCAGTGTCAAGGAAGAAGCAACCACACTCTCTCATGGACTCACACACATTATCACAGTTATAGGGTCAGGATTAGAATTCCTAACTAACTAGTTTGTTACAATACAGTATTACGCAGGTATCACAAGCACCACAGAGGTTATAAGGCTGATATATGGGCAAAGGGTATGTCAAGGTGACTGACATCAGAAAGCATGTTACAGTAGGGCAATGGGAGGTGTAGTGAGTGTGAATGGCATCCAAATCATTAATCTCCACATGCACACACACAGAAACACAATTGCCAGTACTGACATGCATGGGTTCATTGCTTCACAGGTGTGTAGTAGTTGATTGTGCCAGAAGGCTGTACAAGGCTAGGCAAAGGGTATACCTTGGCATCAGGCCACATGACAATGGTCTACAGTGAGGCTCAGGGGTGTAGTCCCTGGATTGGCCCACACAGGTAGGTATTGTATTCACCATCCACTCATCTGGGTTAGTATTGTGGGTGGCCAGTGCTGTTCAATGCTTGCCATGTATGTGTTCTATATTCCATAACATGGACAGCTACTGGGTTGTGCACATGTCCCACATGGATGCTATGTGACATGTGGAAGTGTACCTGAGGTCTCTGAGGCATGTTGTGTGGACAGATTGTTATCATCTGATGTGGCATTCTTGAACTCATGTGGTGAGAACTGGCTATGGAACTGAGGTTGTGCCTGCACCTACACTGACAGCATGATATAGGTATTCACTGGTTTTAGTGGCATCTGTCCATACAGGGCATGTGTATAAGGCATGGCATTTCCTTTGTGGGTTACATTTGCAGACTCTAGAGTTGTGCAGGTGTCCAGTGGTAACATAGCAAAGGACCACTGTAAGCAATTATTTGCCTAATGTAGGGATGGAACAGGGTGCCATGTCCTCTGTAGACCACTGCAATCACACCGTGGTTACTATCTGTGGGCAGTATGCAGGGAACTACCAGTATAGTGGTTGTTGCCTAGCCAAGCATGTTTGTGTATGAGACATGGGTGGAGAGTGTTCTCTGGGTAATACAAGGGTTGCCTATATTATTCACCAATCCATAATGTCACATGTAGGGGTATGGATTGTCTACACCAGCTGCTGTTTGACATCTGCTGTCCTTGTAAGGTGGACATTGTGACATATAGTAGGTCCTCATTATAAGAAATTTGCAAAACCCACCCCACAATGAGTCCTGTTATTACACAATCTCAGCTACCTCTACACGGGATACTGATGGCACACATATACACACACACTTGACAGTACTGAGATTCAGACACCCAATCTAACTATGTATTGCTACTACAGTGTACCACAATTATCACACACGCCAGGGAGTTTATAGGGTTAGCCTTACTCCAACGGTGTATTTCGAGGTGAATGAAATCAACAGGCTTACTAAAGTAGAGCAATGGCAAGTGTAGTGACTGTGACTGGCCTCAAAAGCATTGATCCCTACACACACAAACAAGCACACACAGAGATTCACAGTTGCCATGTCTGAGATTAGAACTCCTACCTAACTAGTACATCCCACTATAGCATTGCACATTTATAGTGCAAGCCACAGAGCTTATAGGGGTAGCCCTCTTCCAAAAGTATATTTCAAGGTGAATGACATCACCAGACTTGCCAAAGTAGGGCAATGGAAAGCATAGTGACTGTGACTGGCCTCAAAAGCATTGAACCCTACACACACAAACAGATTTTCACAATTGCCATGTCTGGGATTAGAATTCCTACCTTACTAGTACATCACACTGTAGAATTATGCAGTTATAACACACTCTATGGAGCTCATTGGGCTAGCCCTTCACCAAAGGTGTATTTCAAGGTGAATGACATCAACAGGCTTGCCAAAAGAGGGCAATGGAAAGTGCAGTGACTGTGACTGGCCTCAAAAGTATTGATCCCTACACACACACACACACACACACACACACACACACACACACACACACACACACACACACACACACAGGTTCATAGTTGCCATGTCTGGGATTAGAACTCCTACCTCACTAGTACATCACACCATAGCTTTGCACAGGTATAGCACATGTCACAGAGCTAATAGGGATAGCCATCCTCCAATGGTGTATTTCAAGGTGAATGACAGCAGCAGGCTAGCTAACGTAGGGCAATGGGGAGTGCAGTGGGTGTGAACGGGCCATAAACCATTCCTCTGGAAGAACACACACAACACTCAGTCACACACAACTTTACATTTGTCAGGACCATGTATACAACTGCTAGATGAATAATGACTTGTACTGTCATGTTACACAGTTATCACAAGCACCACAGACACTATAGTGCTGAGGGCTACCAGAAGCAAATGTCTACAGTGATATACATTTGCACATCATGTGGAATTGGCCTATTTGATGTGTGCTGAGTGGGACAGGCCTCATGATGGTAATCTCTTTGTCACTGTCTGTAACTATCTTCTCCACATCTATGTATGTGTATGTTTAACCTATTATAGTGTGTTGCCCTTGGATATATGTGTATATTCCTATCCAATGTGTGTGAAAAGCATGACTGGTGTGCAATGTGGAGTGTGTGCACAGATCTGTGACTGACAGATATGTATAGTCCACTGTTGCCAGACATGGGTTTCATTTCTCTAAGTGTGGGAACATGTCCAGTATGACCTTCTGTATTGAATGTGTGAATCCATTTCAAGTAGGTTGTACTCCAGTGCAGGCATTTGTGCTCTACACCAAAACCAAATTACTTGCGGAGGAAATGAGGCAAACAGATTCTTCTTTAACTGCTTTAATGGTCCACAAAGACACAGCAACACGCCAACCAGGAACACAGCAAAATCCACAGAAAAATCAAATGCACATGAACGCCAGACCTCTCCACTGCGTTTTCGTTTTAGTCACATCCTCGGATGTAACAGAGTACATACTGAGGTTTCTGATCACCTTAAATACACACAAAAATTATCCTAATTCAATAATTGACCAATGAAATAATTAAACAATCAACCCTACATTTTAAAAATTCTTGTTTGTAAGTGAGTAAATATGATGCCTAATAAACTAGCTTTCTTATACACATTCCTATGAACAACTGCTAAAAACCATCTATTTCAAAAGGATTATTTTTAAAAAATACATATTTAAAAATCCTTATAAACAATTAAATATTGAAATATAGAAAAGTTAAAATATAAATAAAATGTTGTCAAATATCCTAATATATGAGTACTTCAGCAAAATGCAGAAAATTGATCCCTACCCAACAGTGCCATCTATTGGACAAAATAGGAATACTTCAAATATAAATAAAAACCAAAATGTTACTAAGTCAGTGTGAATACATACATTAAAAAGTGGGACTTATAGAATTAAATATATAAAGTGCATAGTGCTTAAAATAATGATAATATAATTTTTAATCATATAAAAATATTGTTAAAATTCATATAAAAATTGATGCATTGTCAGTCCATAAAAAAAAAAAAACAATAGGGAATAATTAAACTTTAGCAGCTCTCATTTTTAATTGACAAAAGAGGAAACAGAATTATTGTTTAATTTATCAAATGATTCGGCTATAAGAGTAACTAAACCTGATAAGGGAGGGGGGGACTGTGATTATGGACCAGATATTTTATGAAACCAAAATGTTGGATGTGTTGCAAAATGAGGATAGGTATGAAAGAGCATCCTTAAATGAGATCAATATAGGCAACAAAAAAATTGGTTGGTCTTGAATGATTTGTTGCTGGAAGGAAGTATCGATCTTGATTTGTTTAAATATCTTAATGTGACTAAACCCAGAGTACCTTCCATATTCGGGGTGCCTAAGGTTCATAAAGATGTTAATAATCCACCACTGAGACCAATAGTAGCCTCTGAAGGCTCAGTAACTGCACCCCTAGCAAAATGGCTAGATGAAAAATTAAAAAAGGTGGTGAAGGAAGGTTCTGGCATAGTGAAAGATTCCTGGGACTTATTGCAAAACCTTAACAAGGACATTTTTGACAAAAATATTATGTTTATTACTATGGATATAGTTGACCTTTTCTCCTCCATCCCATTTAAGGAAGGTTTACAATGGTTCGAGGAAGCCTTAGTCAACTTTGGAAAATTTAAAAATAATGAGTTTAAGTTGATTCTCACCCTGATGGAATTAGTTTTAAGTAATAATTTTTTATTTTATGAAGGAGAATTTTTTAAGCAAACTAAAGGGATAGCAATGGGGGCAAGATGTGCCCCTATTTATACTAACATTATCCTTTCAGCTTGGGAGAATAAATTTATTCTCAATTCCCCCTATAAAAAGTGTTGGAACCTGTATAAATGATACCTTGACGATATGTGTTTCCTATCAGTAGGAACTGAGACGGACTTTATGGCATTTTATGAATATATTAGCCAGTCCACCAGCTTTTTGAAATTTACGTATGTGATGGACAAAAGGTGTTTAAAATATCTGGATATTTTTATAGGTAAGGGGGAGGATAATTTTTATTCTAGAGTCCATAGAAAACAATCCTATTCAAACTCTTTTTTAGCATATGATAGCGCGCACCCCCATTATCAAAAGAAGGGTATCATAAAAGGACAATATGTGAGGGGGAGCCGAATGTCTTCGAGAGATGTTGACTTTCAGGTTGAATGTAAGACCTTAAGTAATATATTTTTAGTTAGAGGGTACCCTTACAAATTAATTAAAGAAATAGAGGATGAGGTGAAATTAGGTAGAATTAATAAATTTAAGCCCATTTTAGGTGAAATGAATTGGCAAACGAAACAGAAAGAAGAAATGTTCAATGAAAGTGGGAATTTTGTAATGGATTTTAGTGGAGAAGCTTATAAAATAAAGAATATGATAGAGAAAGAATGGATAAAATTTGGTGAATTATCAGACTTGACTTATTTATTCACTCAGCGTTTCAAATGTACGTTTAGAAAAGGTAAAAGTATTAAAAATCTTCTGGAAAGCAAAAAGAATAATGGGAACATTAAAGAAGGCAGGGTTGGCACTTTTAAATGTGGCAGGTGCAATCAGTGTACCAGCATAGTACCCAAGGACACTATTTATTTAAAGAGTAGGGATTTGCTGATTGAAAGCAAACATTTTGCAAACTGTCAAACAAGGGGCATAGTCTACTTAGCTATGTGTAAAAAATGTGAAGCATTTTATGTTGGTAAATCTGAGAGAAAGCTAAGGAGTAGGATTTACGAACACTGTTATGACATTAAGAACCAATGTGCTCATAATGCCCTATTTAGACATAAAGTGAACTGCGAGCAAGCCTCTTTCACTTTTTTTGTTCTAGAAGTAGTTGACATGGATTTGAGAGGGGGTCCTTGGGAAACTTCGATCGAATATAAAGAGTTCTTATGGCAAATACATTAAGAGGCCAACAAATTCCCTGGGCTTAATGATAGTATTTCTATTGTCCCAGTATTAAAAATGAGATCTGCTAAACTTTAATTATTCCCTATTGTTTTTTTTTTATGGACTGACAATGCATCAATTTTTATATGAATTTTAACAATATTTTTATATGATTAAAAATTCTGTTATCATTATTTTAAGCACTATGCACTTTATATATTTGATTCTATAAGTCCCACTTTTTAATATATGTATTCACACTGACTTAGTAACATTTTGTTTTTTATTTATATTTGAAGTATTCCTATTTTGTCCAATAGATGGCACTGTTGGGTAGGGATCAATTTTCTGCATTTTGCTGAAGTATTCATATATTAGGATATTTGACAACATTTTATTTATATTTTAACTTTTCTATATTTCAATATTTAATTGTTTATAAGGACTTTTAAATATGTATTTTTTTAAAATAATCCTTTTGAAATAGATGGTTTTTAGCAGTTGTTCATAGGAATGTGTATAAGAAAGCTAGTTTATTAGGCATCATATTTACTCACTTACAAACAAGAATTTTTAAAATGTAGGGTTGATTGTTTAATTATTTCATTGGTCAATTATTGAATTAGGATAATTTTTGTGTGTATTTAAGGTGATCAGAAACCTCAGTATGTACTCTGTTACATCCGAGGAAGTGACTAAAACGAAAACGCAGTGGAGAGGTCTGGCGTTCATGTGCATTTGATTTTTCTGTGGATTTTGCTGTGTTCCTGGTTGGTGTGTTGCTGTGTCTTTGAGGACCATTAAAGCAGTTAAAGAAGAATTTGTTTGCCTCATTTCCTCCGCAAGTAATTTGGTTTTGGTGAAGTACTGTTTTTTTACTTGTCTCCGTTTTTTCGTTTTGCTGGTTTCTGCTATGGAGAAGGAGGAGGGCATTGTAATTCAGGAAGAAGGAGTTGCTCATCCGAGCAGGTCGGAAAAGATTGACAAGTTGTCCGACCAATTGACACAGCTCATTGAGCTGTTGACGAGAGGGAGTCCGGTGATGTCATCGTGTGGCTCAGGACTGCCCTGCAACCAGGAAATGCAAGTACATAAAGGGAAGGACGTGAATTCGGAAAGCTGGCCGAGGGCAGATGAAGGTATTTGCTCGACCAATGATGTTAATGCCAGGAAACGGAAAATGACTGATTTGGACATTCCTACCATCTTTCTATCTCATAATGATGATTCGGAAGGGGCACAGCCTAGTTTAAGCAGTGATGGTAATATGGGTGCGAGACCGAAGAATGTAAGGACTGCAGTAAAGGACTTTAAAGAGACTGTTGTTAACAGTCGGCTTGCAGGTAACACTCCTAGTGAACGACCTTTCATGAACACTAATAAACAGCAAACGGACTTTTTAAAAGTTTTAAATTTTAAATATTGTTTCAATGAGAGTAACGCACCTAAACGGAACTCTAATGATGTGTACTTGACTTATGATAATAATTTAAAAGTGCTTAATGAATATTTGTTTAAACTAAAAAACTTAGAACTTGAAAATGTTTACCTAAATGAATGTCTGAATTTAAAGATTGTGCCTAAGGGCTTAAGGGTATGTAAATACTCGAATAAGGTTAAACTAGGAAGTGAATTTCATGTTGAGTTGTTGGACATTTTTGATAATTGTGGCTTTGCTATTTTAAAAGCAATAATCAAGGAAAATGATAGGGAAATGGCAGGTCTTAATAGGAAGGTTGATGAAGTGAACAACCTTATTACTAAAGACTTATTATTCTCAGTGGAGGATAGTAAAATGAGATATTTTTCAACCTTAGATAGTATTGAGAGAAGTATTAGCAATATTTTTGAAAGAAAATGTAGAAAACTTGAAAGAGATGTGAGAGAATACAAAGAGAAGTCCCAGTATCCTAAACCGAGGGTTTTTTATTACCCGAAGGAAGGGGGTGGTTTTCAGAATGATGACACAGAGTTCATGGAAAATGAGGTCCCAATTAATGGAGGAAATGACAATTGTTACCAAGAATATCCCCCCCTTAGAAGGTCAGAAAGGATTAGGAACAATTATGAAAGGAATCACCAATCAAATTTTCAAAAAAACTTCCATTATGGGGGGAAGGGGTTTGTCCACAACAAAAACAGGTATTACTAAGTAACACACTTGACTGTTTAGTACAAGATACCTGTAATAATGATATTAGTAAAAATGGCCATGTATGGACAAAAAATGAATACAACATTTATAATTATAGTGGTATGGAAATTAAAGAAACACTTTTTAATTTATTTACAAAAGGACTAAAATTTGTTCCGAATAAGAAAGCAGACATTAGGAAGGTTATGATAGATTTGAAATTCTTTCTTAGAAAGAAAAATCTGGAACTGATATTTCATGGCAACAATGTGGGGAGCAACAACACAGAAGTCTTGAGGAGAAAAAGCACTTTCAATCCCCCTATGAACCCTCAACTAAAAAACTTTGAAGTATTGATAGAAAGGAAAATTAGGAATGAGATATCAAAGAATTGGGTGACTCCTAACTTGACAAAAGAGGAAACAGAATTATTGTTTAATTTATCGAATGATTCAGCTATAAGAGTAACTAAACCTGATAAGGGAGGGGGGACTGTGATTATGGACCAGATATTTTATGAAACCAAAATGTTGGATGTGTTGCAAAATGAGGATAGGTATGAAAGAGCATCCTTAAATGAGATCAATATAGGCAACAATAAAATTTGGTTGGTCTTGAATGATTTGTTGCTGGAAGGAAGTATTGATCTTGATTTGTTTAAATATCTTAATGTGACTAAACCCAGAGTACCTTCCATATTCGGGGTGCCTAAGGTTCATAAAGATGTTAATAATCCACCACTGAGACCAATAGTAGCCTCTGAAGGCTCAGTAACTGCACCCCTAGCAAAATGGCTAGATGAAAAATTAAAAAAGGTGGTGAAGGAAGGTTCTGGCATAGTGAAAGATTCCTGGGACTTATTGCAAAACCTTAACAAGGAAATTTTTGACAAAAATATTATGTTTATTACTATGGATATAATGTGATCCCCATTTAAAAGGTTTACAAATGTCAATGGAAAAGCCTAGTCAACTTTGGAAAATTTAATAATAATGAGTTTAAGTTGATTCTCACCCTGATGGATTTAGTTTTAAGTAATAATTTTTTATTTTATGAAGGAGAATTTTTTAAGCAAACTAAAGGGATAGCAATGGGGGCAAGATGTGCCCCTATTTATACTAACATTATCCTTTCAGCTTGGGAGAATAAATTTATTCTCAATTCCCCCTATAAAAAGTGTTGGAACCTGTATAAACGATACCTTGATGATATGTGTTTCCTATGGGTAGGAACTGAGACGGACTTTATGGCATTTTATGAATATATTAGCCAGTCCACCAGCTTTTTGAAATTTACGTATGTGATGGACAAAAGGTGTTTAAAATATCTGGATATTTTTATAGGTAAGGGGGAGGATAATTTTTATTCTAGAGTCCATAGAAAACAATCCTATTCAAGCTCTTTTTTAGCATATGATAGCGCGCACCCCCATTATCAAAAGAAGGGTATCATAAAAGGACAATATGTGAGGGGGAGCCTAATGTCTTTGAGAGATGTTGACTTTCAGGTTGAATGTAAGACCTTAAGTAATATGTTTTTAGTTAGAGGGAACCCTTACAAATTAATTAAAGAAATAGAGGATGAGGTGAAATTAGGTAGAATTAATAAATTTAAGCCCATTTTAGGTGAAATGAATTGGCAAACGAAACAGAAAGAAGAAATGTTCAATGAAAGTGGGAATTTTGTAATGGATTTTAGTGGAGAAGCTTATAAAATAAAGAATATGATAGAGAAAGAATGGATAAAATTTGGTGAATTATCAGACTTGACTTATTTATTCACTCAGCCTTTCAAATGTACGTTTAGAAAAGGTAAAAGTATTAAAAATCTTCTGGAAAGCAAAAAGAATAATGGGAACATTAAAGAAGGTAGGGTTGGCACTTTTAAATGTGGCAGGTGCAATCAGTGTACTAGCATAGTACCCAAGGACACTATTTATTTAAAGAGTAGGGATTTGCTGATTGAAAGCAAACATTTTGCAAACTGTCAAACAAGGGGCATAGTCTACTTAGCTACGTGTAAAAAATGTGAAGCATTTTATGTTGGTAAATCTGAGAGAAAGCTAAGGAGTAGGATTTACGAACACTGTTATGACATTAAGAACCAATGTGCTAATAATGCCCTATTTAGACATAAAGTGAACTACGAGCAAGCCTCTTTCACTTTTTTTGTTCTAGAAGTAGTTGACATGGATTTGAGAGGGGGTCCTTGGGAAACTTCGATCGAATATAAAGAGCTCTTATGGCAAATACATTTAGAGGCCAACAAATTCCCTGGGCTTAATGATAGTATTTCTATTGTCCCAGTATTAAAAATGAGAGCTGCTAAACTTTAATTATTCCCTATTGTTTTTTTTATGGACTGACAATGCGTCAATTTTTATATGAATTTTAACAATATTTTTATATGATTAAAAATTCTATTATCATTATTTTAAGCACTATGCACTTTATATATTTGATTCTATAAGTCCCACTTTTTAATGTATGTATTCACACTGACTTAGTAACATTTTGGTTTTTATTTATATTTGAAGTATTCCTATTTTGTCCAATAGATGGCACTGTTGGGTAGGGATCAATTTTCTGCATTTTGCAGAAGTACTCATATATTAGGATAGTTGACAACATTTTATTCATATTTTAACTTTTCTATATTTCAATATTTAATTGTTTATAAGGATTTTTAAATATGTATTTTTTTAAAATAATCCTTTTGAAATAGATGGTTTTTAGCAGTTGTTCATAGGAATGTGTATAAGAAAGCTAGTTTATTAGGCATCATATTTACTCACAAACAAGAATTTTTAAAATGTAGGGTTGATTGTTTAATTATTTCATTGGTCAATTATTGAATTAGGATCATTTTTGTGTGTATTTAAGGTGATCAGAAACCTCAGTATGTACTCTGTTACATCCGAGGAAGTGACTAAAACGAAAACGCAGTGGAGAGGTCTGGCGTTCATGTGCATTTGATTTTTCTGTGGATTTTGCTGTGTTCCTGGTTGGCGTGTTGCTGTGTCTTTGTGGACCATTAAAGCAGTTAAAGAAGAATTTGTTTGCCTCATTTCCTCCGCAAGTAATTTGGTTTTGGTGAAGTACTGTTTTTTTACTTGTCCCCGTTTTTTCGTTTTATTTGTGTTCTACACCTACAGCTAGCAACCTGTTTCTGCAGGATATCTTTAGATAGGTTAACAATATAGGGTCACAATGGGCAAAGGATAGTGGAATGCTGGAAATAATTGTGCCTGTGCTGCTTCTGCTACACGGTTTTGGTGTTAGCAGAGATATTCAGACATATGTACTGTTTTAAACTGTGATGTTTTATGTCATCAGCTACTGACTGGTATACATATTTGCTTGCAGTAATTTCCTGGGGAATACAAGATGAATTAAGCTGTGTCCAGTATTGTGGTCTTCAGCCTACATATTCTTGCATAATCATGCCATTCTGGAGGGGGAGCTGCAGACACTTGCTGATGGGTCTGTGTAAATGGTTTAGCACCTTCGTACTGTGGTGGCTGTAGCTCCCATGCTTGTACATTTATCAACGTGACAGAATGGCCATATCCTGCTGTGACCATACCTCACAGCTGTACAGATTCACTCAGGTTACCCAGAGGCAGGGCTCATATTTCTGGTCTTTACCCCTTCACATCGTGGATTACGAGCAGGTTTGTAGTCACCCATTTCTTTGTTTGCAGGCAGGGATAGTATGTGCACACATCTGAGTTTTAAACTTCACACACTCCGTGGCATCCATGCTTCTACCCCCCCACTCTGTTATTCTATTCTCTTCCTAACATTATGCAAGTGATATCTGATAAGTATCTCTATAGTTATCACTTCATCCCAGCAGTATTTAGGGGTTGGTCCACAGTTCAGGTAGTAAGACATGGTGGACATGCTACTGGGATTTGTCAACATGACCTTACATTTGTGTTCTGTGGACAGTCTTATGTTGTTATTTGGGAGTCTGTGAGGACATACATTGGCAGTACGGGTGAGACACGGGCCTTTGACAGAGGACTGTAGGGCATTTGGTAGTGATGCAGGCCACCTGTAGCAGACCAGTACATTGTGTCACTCCTACAGTCCCAGGCTGCAAGCCACTGTATTCCCCTGGGGTGACAGGGTAGGTGTGCAAGGTATTATTGCAATAGTTTCTGTCCTTATTAATCCATTGGTGTGGAAGCTGGCAGGGTGCTGCTTACAGCTAGGGACACACCTGCATGGGACACCTCTTCAGCATGCTGTATTCTGTGGATATTCCCATAAAGAGCTGGGGTCATATTTTACTCATTCCCAACAGCAGGGATATGGCCTGTGAGGTACCCGTGGCTGATGGTGGAGTGAGCTGAGTCCATGTGTGCTATGGAAGCTACTTGCAGCTGACTCATAGATATATGTGGGGCATTCCACTTATGCTTGCTTGTGCAGGGACATCAGCAGTTTCTCGGTACTTCATACCTGTGCCTTTTGTGGTCTGACAGTGTTTGTCCTGACTACATCAGTATTCCATAGTACACAGCCAACTAATGTGCTGCTAACCTGTATGTACAAATCCAAAGGTGTGTCCATTTGATGGTAACATTTTATACACTCTCTGTCTAGAGTACTTCCACCTATGTACTGTTTGTATGTCTGGTCCCACATTCATGCCATGTCAATCTTTCAGATGGTGACAGATATTACATCCGAACAACTAGTATGATTACTGCTGCATTGTGTCTTGCTGGGATGCATTGTGTTTGGCACTGCAGTTGTGAGAACGTGACACTGTCATCAACAGTACTGGCCATTGGCCACTGGGATACAACTCTCCATGCCTACATGCTGACCACTTTCAAACAATATACAACACACAACAACCTAATACACAGTGCCCTGCATATTGTACATCTGCATCCTGCTACAGTGGCCAGTTCAGGTAATCTGTTCTCCACTCTTATTATACCCACACAATCATGTTACTACATTTCTACTTAGGATTGTGGGGGGGGGGGGCACAACTCACAACTGTAAACATTTTCAATCACTGTACTGGTATTTCAGGTACTCTGTTGGCTCCATTTCATTCTGTATTCTGACCTATTATGCAGACTAGAGGCATATCAGTGTAGTACAGTTCTTAGGTTTTGTTGACCTACATTTCAGTTTCAGACTTCTTACCATTCAGAACTAACATCGCACTGCCTGACCTGTTGTAGTCTGTATGTGTAGGTCTGGAGGGGGGCTGTTCTCCATTGCCATCAATCGGAGGATTTAGCACAGCCTTTATTTGATTTGTCTACATCTGTCCTGCTGGCTGAGACTGTTGTTGGGTATGTGAGCCTCACTGACATCCATGCATGTGTCCTATAAACACACATTTGGCCCACCACATGACCTGCAGTGGGTTTTGTCACCTTGTCTAGTACTGCCTACTATGTTGATACTAGTATTTGTTATGGATTTCATGCTGCCGATATACGGGCCTACTACTTGCTGCCATCCCATTCAGCCACTCAATTCCCTTGCATGCTCACATCCATACCATCGATACAAGTAGCAGAACATGCTACTCCATTCAGCAATTGATAGTAAGAGTGACATACCTTGTGGCTGTGCCAGTATTGAGGATGGTGCTGGAGGGCTGACTATGTTGGATGCACATAGTACACTCCCTATACATGGTTAAGCACAGGTAGTATCATGTTTGGCATCCCTTTTACTGTATGTGCGAGTCAGAGAGAGGTGTCATTCCCTGGGTTCCTACCGTGTCAGTGTATTTGCAATGTGTTGCCTCTTTGCCAAGGCCTGGGCAAACTGGGCATGCCTCCTTCTGCCTACAGGGGCAGGCTCAGGTTGTTCCTCCTCCAAGTCACTCTATGCCTGTACTGGCCTTAGAGATGGTGGAGGGCTGTGTGGCCCTGCCCCATGCTGTTCCTGCTGCAGCTGTTTCTGCAGGATCATATTGTGTAGCATGGCACATACAATAACAATTTGTTTACATGTAGCTGGTGGGTATTGCAAGGCTCCACCGGATATGTCCAGGCACTGGAACTGTGACTTGAGCATCGCAAACACATGCTCTATTATGATTCTGGTCTGTGCGTGTGCCTCATTATGGAGTTCTTGTTCGGGTTTGTGTGTATTTCAGATGAGTGCCATCAGACACGGCTCCAGTGCATAACCAGCATCCCCCACTAGGTGGCCATATGGGATGTCCCCATTAGCAAATCTCTGGTACAGCTGTGTCATATGCCAGATGTGGGAGTAGTGATAGCTTCCAGGGCTGCCAGCACACACATTATAATGTTGTGGGCATCGCACACAACCTGGCAGTTGATGGAGGGGAAGCCTTTGTGGTTTATGTAGACTCTACCCTGCTCACTGGGTGGTGCTTTGATGTGTATGTGCATGCAGTCTATAGCACCCACTACTTCAGGGTATTCTGCTATTTGATGGAAGAGACGCATATTGCTGGTCAATGTCTCATGGGTGTTGAGGAAATATATGTGCTCACCGGCATGTGATGACATGCCATCAAAAAACTGGGGAGTACCCTGGATGCTGATGCCTGTGAGATCCCCATGATATCCCCACTTGGCATTTGGAAGGTGCCTCTGGCTAGTATTCTTAAGCCTACACATACCTTCATATCCACTGGGATGTGTTTCCCTCTGTTGGTTCTGTGTGTGAGGCGTGGCTGGCACAGCTCAACAATTTGCTGTAGGAGGTCCATGTCCACCCTATAATGCTCCACTATCTCCAGCTCATGTAGCCCATGGTAGGTTACCCTGGGTCTGTACACTCTTCTTCTTCTCCTCACTGTGGGTTGGTCATCAGCATTGTCATCCTGACCACTCTCAGCCTCTTCCACATGTTGATTTAGCGAAAGCAAAAGCAGCCCTTATCATTTTGTTGCTTTTGTTAGGAAAAATGGTGTAGACTTTGTGGGAAAAACCAGAGGAAAAGGTGTTTACATAGTTTATAGTAGTGTGCTGGGCTGGGCTGCTGCCAGTGTAATTGGCTGGTTCTGATACATTTCATCTGCCAGCTATGCTAGTTCTCCTTGATTACCTTCCTACTGCTATTTTCCCTTCCCATCACCTTCCTGTTTAAGTCCCGAGGTACGGCGCACAAACCCAGTGCTTAGATGTTAACGGAGCTGCTATTTCATGTTTTTTTTTTTTTAAAACCCAGTGCATGGCATGCACACCCATTTAGGCAATGTAAATACTGCTAGGCAGCATCAGACACACACCCTTCCTTAGCTGTGCTTAGCTATGGGAAAACACGGGCCACAAGGCTCTAATAAGCTCTTAGGCTTACACTGTTGTCTTAATGCACCTACATGATTGGGTGCAAGCTAGCACTGAGGGGAAATCTGTGATTCAGTATCACTGCACTCATTTGCATAGGATTGACTGCTTATACATGGTTACAAATCCGACATTTAGCTTTCCCCCTTAGCAACCACTATTCCATGGTCTTGTTGTGTTATGCATGCCATTGACTATTATGGCAGAATTATGATTTTGGTTTAAAAGCTTATTTCCAGCTTTTTTTTATTTTTGGGCCGATCCTGTTTGCGCACCACTGACCTGCGGTTAAACTGCTGAAATCAACCAACAAAAAAAAAAGTTAATTTTTATAATTTTGAAAATATTTTTCATGCCTGTGGCCATATATTTGGCCTTTGGCATGCTTAATCCTTCTAATACATGTGTTTTTATGAGCTGTCATGCCTCCATTTTGAAGTTTGCAGAAATGTATTCAGCTACTGGCTGAATACATTTCTGCAATCTACACTATTCCTGCATGGATGTCTGCCTTGTTTCCTGGATCACTAATTCACCACATTTGCATGTTTTTCACCAGCAAACGAGGTAATTAGCATACAGGGGATGTAACCTTGCAGGAATAGGGCAGGAGTGCTCATGCACGTCCTGGGACCTTATTCCTGGACCGCACGGCAGCCAGGATCTACCATACACTATTATAAATAATAGACCAAAGATATCAGCACAGGCAGAAAAACTTGGAAGATATGCAGATAAATATAACGGAAAAGCACAAACTAAGCAATTTATTGATGACCAAAAAAGTTTTATAGAGTACTGGGAAACAAACCAAAAGGAATAGAAAAACCAACAAACAAAAAGAAAAAAATTGGAAAATTAAAAAAATATATATTTATAAAGACCCTATGGAATATAACAAAGATGCTGAACAGACAAAAAAGTTAAAAGAAAGCATAAAGTTCAACTTGCAGGTATGAAATTGGATAAAATAATGGCTAGAGAAATCAAAACAAAATTAAGAAAACCTCCTAAATAGAAAACCCCAGGCCCAGATGCAGTACTTTTTACACACATATTTAGCCCAGAGTAACAACTACTTATATATGCATCCTGACAACACACCAACATGGTTAACAATAGGAAAAATTATACAGCACTCCACTTGTTAACCACAAGAAAATTATACTCCTCTTTATGATTGGACCTGTAAGCCATCCTAAAAATTGTATACCAATAATTTGCCTTCTGATAATTTACAAACTATATAAAGGAATTAATGCAGATAGAGTTTATACTCATTTAGAAGAAAACTCAATCATGGCAATAGAACTAAGGGTAACAAAAGAAAGTCCTATAGAACAAAGGATCATCTGTTGCTAAATAAAACCATAATAGGTTTGATTCTCGGCTGGGGTGCCTTCTGTACGGAGTCTGCATGTCCTCCCTGTGGTCGTGTGGGTTTCCTCCAGGTGCTCTGGTTTCCTCCCACATCCCAAAGACATGCAGTAGATGGATTGGACACTCTAAACTGGCCCTAGGTGTGAGTGTGTGCATGTGTGTGCCTTCTGTGGAAGGTTGGGCACTGGGCTGGCAACTCAACACTGTAAAACTCCACTGCCAATCATGAGCAGACAGATGATCCACTGTGGTGACCCCTAACCAGGAAAAGCCGAAAGAAGAAGAAGAAGGTTCATAGGTTGGTACTAGGCTATTGGCCCTAGGGCCTATATAAGCCTAGCCAAAGGGTACCCTGGCTTTCGCCACTCAAGAAAATTATTTTCCTGTGCCACTGTCAAGCAGAGTCACAGAAGTGATCCTTGGGGTGAACTTCCTATCTCCCATCCAATCATCAAGATTTTTCTTGAAGAGTGCTAATGAAGAGCTTTGTTTGATATAGATAGGTAGTTTGTTCCAGAGTATGGAAAGTCTCTGAGACAGAAATCTATCCCTCCAGCATGTTCTGTTTATTGTGGTGACAAGGTTTAGGTCCCTAGAGTGTCTAGGGATTGGGATTTCTTTAAGTGGAGCATGTCCAACAGCTCTGGGTTTGACATAGCTTTGTATGTTAGGCAGAGATCGTCTTTGAGTAGGCGATATGCGACAGAGTAAAGCTGCAGTTTTTTGAGATGGTCTGCTTAGGGCCTTTCCAGTTGTTGCTGATGTCTTGTGAGGTACATACCAAAAGGGGTGCTGTACTCTATAATGGGTCTAATGAGTGACAAGTAGAGGGGAACAAGTACCTCTTTTTTCCTGGATGAGAAACCTTTTGTGATGAGGTGTGCCACATAGAAGGATTTCCTGACTACTGTGGCAATGTGATTATCAAAGGAGAGACTACTATCCACCTCTATCCCAAGGTCTCTTAACACATTTTCGGTGTTAAGTAGACTACCACTTATGTGGTAGCTCATGGGTACAGAGTTTTTACCAAAAGGGATGACAATGCACTTTTTGGCATTGAGCTTGAGGCCATGGCTTTGACAATAGGCATCTGTCTCAGCGAGGCCCTTTTGTAGTATGTCCACATCTTTTGGAATTTTGATTATGGCTCCTAGTTTGCAGTCATCTGAGAACTTCATTAGTCAAATACCTTCTGTGTTAGCCTGTACTTCAGAGAAGTAGATACCAAACAGGAGAGGACCCAGGACTGAACCCTTTGGTACTCCACTTCTCACTGGTCTGAAGTTGGATTTGGAGTCTACTACTTTCACAGTGTGGATTCTGTCAATGAGACAGGTGGCAACCCATCTTGTGACATAGGGATTTATACCTAGTTTAGTGAGTTTATCTATAATTCCAGAGTTGGGGATGGTGTCAAAAGCTTTGGTGAGATCTAGACAGGCTATGTGAACCACCTTACCCTCATCTACGTCTTTGGTGACCGCTTCAAAGAAGTCTATCAGGTTTAGGAGACATGATCTGCCTTTTACAAACCTGAACTGGGTGGGGTCCAGAGTTTGGAGATTACCAATGTCATTGTTTATAAGTAATAATGTATTAAATCTGCTTGTGGAGTTCGTTTCCTGGTGGTGTTCTTTTGTGGCTGTTTCCATCGAGAGGTTGGCACTTCTGGGTTGCTGTTCCTGGCTTGCTTGTTCTTTGTGGAGTCGATTGTTTATAAGTTCCATGATGATACATTCCATAGCCTTGCAGACCAGGCTCGTCAGGCTAATGGGGCGGTAGTTTCCGGGGTCCATGGTGGCACCCCCTTTGTGGAGTTGGATAGCCATTGGTATGCACCATTCAGTGGGCACATAGCCTGAGGTGAGGCTATGAATGAACATGGTACTTAGGTGAGGTGCCAGTTTGTTCTGCAGTTCATGTAGAACGCAGCCTGGGATATTGTCAGGTCCTATGTATGCTGTGTTCTTGGCTTTGGAGAGTGTGTTTTTCACCTGTGCAGCTGTGATTACAGGAACTTTACATTCTTCAGGTATAGAGATGGGCCTTTTAAAGGATGGGTGGGGGGGTAAAGTTACACTGAATCTATCTGCCAGGATGTTGGCAATATCAGTTGGTTCTGCATATTTAGTGCCATTGTGTTGTAACTCAGAGCAGATCTGAGTGTTGCCATTGAGATTCTTGACATAGCTATAGAAAGCTTTGTGGTTGTCTTTAGAGTCAGTGGTGATTTTGTTTTCATAACTAGGTTTGGAGGATTTTATGAGGGATCTCAGCTTCTTACTGAGGGTGACCACGGAGTTCCTCCACTCTTGGGATTTTATTCTTTTTTGCAACAGTTTCTTTCTTCTGTTGTAGAGTTTATTTATGGCAGGGGACCACCAGATTGGCTTCCTTTTTTTGGGATGATAGCATCTTGGTTCTGTTAGGGATTGCATGATCCATGCACTTGTGTAAGTGCTTATAAAGTGCATTTGTGTAGGATTCAGCAGTCATACCTCTATTTTCCGTCAGCATGGGTGTCATGAAGTTTGCCACTTCTGTCTTAAGAAGCATGAAGTTGGCTTTGGAGAATTTTTTTTACGGTGGTTTTCCTAATGAGGGTTGGGGGAGGGATGTGGATGTCTAGGGTGATTAGCTTGTGGTCAGATCTGTCCAACGAGGAATTGACCTCTGGTGTGAAGCACCGGTTGCCCATGTTGATAATGACCAGGTCTAGGATATTGCTGCCCCTGGTGGGGGTGTGGATAAGTTGATCCAAGGCATTGGCCTTTATGAATTCCAGAAAACATTGAGCACAAGTGTTGGTATGAGTAGTTCTCCAAGTTAATGGTGGAGTAGTTGAAATTGCCCATTATTAGGGTGTTAGGTTGTACCTTAATATTTTCCAGTGTATCAAGAAATGAGGAGTGGGAATCCTGGGGCATGGTGGGGGATCTGTAACAAGCTACAATTTGAACTGCGGTCTTGCCCAGAGTTAGTTGCACTTGGATAATCTCGGATGCATTTTGCTGAGCAACTAGCCTGGAGGTGTGGATATCCTTAATGAATTTGGACACTCCTCTGCCTTTAGTGTTTCGGTCCACGTTAGGTGGTCAAAAGGTGTGGTATGAATTTATAGCCTGGTAATGCAGGGATACTCTCTGGAGCCTTGAACCAGGTCTCTGTCACTGCACAGATGTCGATGTTCTCCATTTTAAGGAGTGCTTTGAGTGAGTGCATTTTGAGGTTTAGACTTCTAGCACTGAGTAGCATTACCCTCAGAATTTGCTTTCTTGTACCTGTTACAGTGGTAAATTTATCATTTGAACCTTGCCTAAAAAAGGCACTATAAGGGTGGCTAGAGCCTTAGCCAGTATCCAGAATCACAGAGGTGACAGGTGCAGGCCATCTCTGGCAAAGCATTGTGGTTTGTCGATCATGTCATGCCAGGCAGACAGATACTGGATCCCCTTAGAATGACACCAGCAGCTTAGCCAATTGTTGAAGTCAATCTTTTTGTTCTTGTACTGTGGTATCATTCTGGGTGATGCCAGGATGCTACTCAGGGCTAGGGTCATACCTGCCTGGGCTACAAGATCAGACAGCTCCTCCATGTCCCTTTTCATGTAGTCCAGAGAGGTACGTCTCAGGTCATTCACACCAACATGGACAATGACAGAGTCATATTTGTACTTGTTGTGGAGTGACCTGAGTGCATACATTTTGTGTTGGATCCTGGCACCTGACAGGCAGCTGACAGTTACTTTCTCCTTGTTTAGCCTGGTGAGTGGAAAATCAGTGTGCCTGACTATAAACTCACCTATGACTCGAGTGTTGGGTATGTTGTTATGTCTTATGGGCTGTGGTTGAGTGGCACACTGAGTTTGTGGGCTCTGTGTCATTTGGGTTGTGTTGGGGGTGGAGGTTGCTTGTGTTTATGCTTTGGAGGTCCCCATTGCTTGGGCAGGCTTTTGCTAAGAGCATCCATGACTGTAGGTGTGTTTTGTGTTTCGATGTGTGTGTTTTGGTGGTGTAGGTTTTGAGGGACTATGTAATGAGTGTGGTGTGGTGCAAGTATTTACCTTCTCCTTTTGACTGTCTAGTCCAGTCTTGGGTGAAGAGAGCTTTGCTTCCAGTTTGGCTATATAAGTGCATCTCTCACAGGTTGTAGTGTTGGGTGGTATGAAGAGAGGGTTGTCTGTGTACATGAGACAATTGCTGCATTTCCCCAAGATGCCCAGATTCATCAGGTAGACAGAAGGAAACACCGGGAGCTGACCCTTAGATATGCCTGGATAGGTGCTTATTTGTTAAGTACTATAAACTGTTTTCCTCTAGACAAGTGAGGAAAGTTGAGTGCTGTAGTAATTTGTAGCTTATTTAGTGCTTACTATGAGTTCTGAACAAGTGCTGAGCTCAAAGAAATAGACTTGAGTGCTGAAACTAAAAAAAGTGGCTAGTTCTAAGAAACAAAATTCAGCTAGAAGGCTTCCCTCCAACACAGAAAGGCTTGGGGACTCAGAAGCCCACAAACAGTCCTGGACACAGCAAATCTGTGTCCGGTTTAGACTAACCACTGGAAAGACAGGAAACAAGCTTAGATTTTGTTTTATTTTTTTATTTTTTTTTTAAGTGGAAAGAGAGAAAGGAGGAGCAGAAACTAAGTGGATTGGCCTTCTCAAATGTTCTCCCTGTATTAGGTAGAATGAGGTAATAACACTAGATTGGAGAATTGCAAAGGGGGGAAAATCAATGTATGGCATAGACAGACTACAAAACAGCATCTCACATTCATGGATAAAGGACTACTTACAGATGTGCAAGATACATCCTACAATGATCAAGTACATTACAGTGACCATGAAACTGTGGCAATCCACATTGAAGTTAAGCCATGGCAAAGGACAAATTATTATCCCAGGGATAAAAACTCAAAGTGGGATACTCCTGGGTGATTCTTTTTTACCACTGTTGTTTTACCTTGCCCTTAACCATTAGGCTGTTTACTTAACAGATCAGGTCTTGGTTACAATTTGTGGATGATTTAAAACAATGCAGTTCATCAAATGAGAAGTTGGAAGTGCAACTGCAAGTGGTTAAAACTTTTTCAGATTATAGAAGAATGACATTTGGTCTTGATACATGTAAAAAGCAAGATTTGAAGCAAGAAAGCTGCGGTACCAAGAAAATATCAGTATAGTGCAGTATTGTGATATAAAGGAACTTGAGCAGGAAGGAGTATATAAATATTTGGGAACTGATGAATGATTGATTATTAAACATGAACAAATGTGAATAAAACTCAGTAAGGAATAGAAAACAAAAACTAATATTGGAAACAGCCTTGATATTTAGCAATAAAGTCCAAGCTATGAAACGGTTAGCTGTTCCTGTTTTAACTTGGGAGTATTGGTGTGATTAACTGGCCCCAAAAGATATTGGACCAGTTGAACAGAAAAACAAAAGAAAAATAAATGCTCTGTGTTTATGAAATGGTATATACAACTCAGTGTTTGCCAAGATTATATATTCCATGCTCTGAAGGAGCATTGGGCATTCTTAAAATTAATTACATGTATAGATCTGCAGCGGTCTGTATCAATTTGTCAAAGGTTCATTTCTGCAAACCTTTCTTCATTGACCCGAAACCACAGAACGTTCATTTCAATGATCATTCACATTGAAAAAAAACATTTAAGCAGGGAAATGAAGCAATTGACAAGCATAACCATAACACAGACCACAGTATCTCAAATGCACCCAATTCGGGGGCTGCACCCCCACAACCCCTAACTATATATATATATATATATATATATATATATATATATATATATATATATATATATATATATATATATATATATACCAACTCTAAGATCTCACTACAGTGTGGAAAAGGGCACATTTCTCCTTTTGGGCAACTGCTTCCTTTCCCTATAAATATCGTTTGTGGATGTGAATATTCGCTGAAGTGAATGTCCTATGATTTTGGTTCAATGAAAAAAGGTTCACAGAAATGAACTTTCCACAAATTAATATAGACCCGATCTGCAGTCATGGGACTGCATACATACCTGCTGATCTCATTGGATCCAAACATACCGAAAGTTTTGAAACATAAGGACAGGAAGTCTAAGATGACATTGAGTATAATGCCCCATTTGTCATGTACCTCACTAGACAGATACAACAGCTGGAAAGGCCACAGAAGTACCTCACAAAGAGGATCCTAGGCCTTAATCACATGTCTTAGATGGACAGACTCAGAAAACTCCAGCTATTCTCTGTCTCATATCGTCTACTAAGAGGCAATCTCTGCTTGACTTACAAAGCCATGTCTGACTCAGCTCTGTTAGAAATGCTACATATAAAGAAATACAAACCCCTCAACACCACATGCTCCAAAGACCTCAACCTCATTACCACACTCAACAGAACATGCTGAAGGGACAGGTTCATAACCCAGAGACTGCCCATGCTCTGGAATAGACTTCCTATACATGTCAAGCAGAGCACCTCACTGGCCCTCTTCAAGAGAAATCTTGATGAGTGGATAGGAAATAGAAAGTTCACCCCAGGGATCACTGCAGTGGCTCTGTTTGACAGAGGCACTGGGAACTAACGTCAGGCGGCACGATGCCATGGCACTTCTAAGGGATAGGCTTGTAGTGGCTCCAGGGCCATTAGCCTAGTACACACCTATGAACCTATGACCTCTTTACTTAGTTTAGTAAAAGCATTCAGGTAACAAATGGGAATGGAAATCAACTTTTATAAGTGTTTCTTGCCCACTGTCTGGTAAACCTGACAACCTCATCTCCCTATTATCTACATCAGCTAACTTTGTTTTCATGCTGATTAACTCATCTTTTCAATGTTTCGTTCTCACTGCTGCCCATAATACATTATCAACTTATTCAGCAATGAAGGACAGATAGTAACTTCATAAATCTTGCTCATCTCTGTTGGACTGCCACCTATGCCCCTACATATCAGTATTTCATTTCAAATGGCTACAGAAACTGCCACTGTCTGTAGCATTTAAATAAAAAGAAAGAAATATGGTGCTTCAATGCAGCTAACTAGCTATGTGATTAAACGTATTGTTAATGTAAGTAGGTGCTGGATTTAGTGAGACAATCTGGCTCAGCAATCGCTAATCTTGGCTGACAATAAAGAAGAAATCCAAGGCCAGCTGGGAGCCCACTTGAGTTACACAGTACAGGCTGTTGCTCATATGTCCTTAAACCACTACACAGAGATGTATACGTACACATGGGAACTATTAGGAACTATCTGCAGTTATGGGTCTATATTACGTATTCGAACGCTTAAATGTTCGAATTGCTAAAGATCGACCTTTAGTGATTGAACATTCAAATGTTCAAATATGTAAAAAAATAATACTAAAAAAAAAAGAAAAGGGTTTAAGCAGGGAGGCAAGCCCCCTGCAACCCCACACCTCTTGCTACTTAAATATACCATCTCGGAGATTGCACTTCAGTGTGCTACAGTGTGGAAACAAAACATTTCCCATTCACTACAATGTAGCATGATCTTAGAGTTGGTATATTTAAGTAGTGGGGGGTGTGGGGGGTGCAGGGGTGCTTGACCCCCCCTGCTTATACCCTTTAGTTTTTTCTTTTTCATTTTGTTTTTTTTTTTTTTTAATTTTTATTTATATTCAACATTTAAATGTTCGATCACTAAAGGTCGATCTTTAGCAATTCGAACATTTAAGCATTCGGATATGTAATATAGACCCTGCAGTTATATATCACTTTAAAGCTTGATCACTGGGCTGATGTCTTTCTATTGCCTCATCTCTAATTGTTGTCTTTTATAAAAAAATATGTAATAATTACAAATTTAGAAATGACCACCATAGTCTTAATATAAGTGTGGAATCACACTCACTTTGATAATGAAATTATTGAATTCTTTGGCTGTGGATGGATAAATTCATGATGAGGACTTGGACAAACAACATTTGATTAGCAGTCTCAGTTCTAGAGAAGTGACAGGATGGGTAAACATGATCATCCACAACAAGCCTGCCCCTTTTGGGGGTGGTGGTACAGAAGAGTCCAATAACATATTAGATGTCCCCCAGTGGAGATGGCTACAGGTCTTTGTTGAGCATCATATTTATACAATGGTGGGGATCAGGCATAGAGGTGGAAGCACATGCATTTATATAAGTGTTATATTTACAACCATTGGCAAAGAAAATAACGGACTCAAAAATTCAAAGATATAATTAGTATGGTGTTCAAGAAAAGTCAGCTTTATCTGCAGATTATATTATTTTGTACCTGATGGAACCTGGAAAGTGCATTTCAATGTTGTAGAATAATATGAGACAGTTCTGTTTTTTCAGGATATTAAAATTAATGGAGATAAAAACAAAGACTATAGCAATAAACTGTGGGCACACATGAATTTGTCCAGCAAAACCCAACATGATAAAATGAAGTATTTAGGAGTATAGATTAAAAAGGAGTCAGTTATGGCAGCTAAGGATATGTGGAAAGAGACTAAACAAAATATAATACAAAAACTGAAAAAAATGGAAGTTCTTGTCTATGGATATGAAGAGCAAGGTACAAGCAGTAAAAGTATTTTTAGTACCTTTAGTTTTATAGTCAGGTCAGGCATATTTCTATTAACCAGAGAAATTATGGGTAATAATAAAGAGTTGAAGGATTTTATTTTGGTGGGAAACAGGTCAAGAGTCATGTAGGATAAACTGATCCTCCCATCAGAAAAAGTAGGTTAAGGATCGCCTGATTTGAAAAGATATTTTAGAGCATCACTGTGCATAAAACGGAAAGTTACAATTCAAAGTTGAAAGAGATGATAATGAAGCACGTGGTAATTCAAAAATAAGGAAAGAATGGCATTATGAATGCAGATCCTTAAGGAGAATTACATTTAGACAAACTATTATATCCATAAAGAAGCAGAAAGTGTACTAAGAACATAGCCAACACAGGATTGGAGAGAAGATGATTCTACCAATAGGAATGACTGCAATTAGGGGCACAGAACCTAGACAAGAGGAGGCTGGAATTTACTGGTGCAAGATGGCAAAGGAACCAAAGTATAGGGAACAAACAATTAGAGAAGTGAAGGTCATAAAATGGAAAAATGTCAAGCAGACATTTGAACTGCAAGCTAGTCATTGCCTTCCCAATCAGGGACTGATATCACAGTACAAAGAGAAAGGCATGGGAGAATCCTAAATGAAAGACATGCACTGACTGAGTTTTTAGATGAATCTAAAACAGAAGCTGTTGTTAAAAAGGATAATTAGTAGGGTGTATAAAACATTGAATTATAACTACAGGAGTTATTTAACTGATTAGTGCAATGGGGTTTAAACTTATGGAAACTGCAACACTTGTAGATTCATTTGTTCTATTCAAATGTTTTGTGGTCTGTCCTGGATTTAAGAAGTTTCTTTTTTATATAGTGGACCATGTTAATGCTGGTATTGGTGGAGATCATTTTTGGATTAACAAGAGTGAAAGGAAACAAGATGGCAAATATATTTCTAGGCCAATAAACTTTCATTTTTTTTAATGTGTTTTCACAATGAAGAAATTGGTTAAAATGCTGATTTTAAATATATTTTTGAATGGCATTGATGTTAAGTTTAGTCATGTGTTTTATGCCAATAAACTGAGGACATATATACGTTTGTTAGCTTCTATAAATAGATGTTCTGATGAAGACTAAACGCATAAATTAGACAAAAGTCCTTTAAATGTAGTATGTTCATTCATGTTGCTTTTCTTTTTTATATTGAAATTGTGTTTGCATTTGTTTTTTAATTTCATTTCAGCTGTATTTGAATTTTTTATTGGTTTAATTCTTCATACTATATTTTTTCTTGATTAGTGTAACAATACAATTCATAATTCTGTGGAGAGGAAATATTGGACTGAGTTGATAAATAGTAGAACTGATTTTCAATTCTTTCCTAGCCATAAAAATGCTTTATGTTTTTTAATGAGCAAGGGTGTAATAGGCACTTTATGGAAAAATGGAGCAGGGAATGATGTTGCTGTAAGGCTGCAGGCAATTGTGCTACAGTTTCAAAAGACATGTTTAAAAAGATTGAGAAAAGTTATCCAGTAGGGTTTTTAATTGTTTACTTGTAAGATAGAAGACAGTAGAAAACATAATTGCATAACTTCCTAAATAACAACTTGACTTGGGTTTTTAGAAAGCCAGTGTTCAGTCTCCTTGCACTTAATCATCCCATCTGAGAACAGTGATATTCTGTTTTGCTGATGTAAGCTAGCAGATAATACATGCATCAAATGGATATTCAGTGGTGATTGCCATTGGAATATTTAAAATCTTCTCATTGTAGTTATGCTATCCCTTATTCATATTCATGTCACCAACTTAATGATCACATTCACACAGTGTTTCACTGACTTCTTGACAGTAATTATGATCCAGACTGTTTTTTCTTGTGTGTTTCCTGTTCCTGTGGGAAATCTGTAGTCTTGTCATTAGAAAAGCTAAATGCTAAAATGTAAAATGTACTGTTTTTTTTTTTTTTGGCATTGCGATTGACTATATTTTACCAGTGCTAAAATTGTAAAAAAAATAAAATAAAAAGTATACACCTGTTATATGATATTTTCCATACATTTGATAAGATGTACCTGTATACCATTTTATTTTTATGTAATTTATCTTCTATCAGTATGCTAGGATTTGTTTTTCCAGGACTCTACAGAATACTTTAAAGTTAAACATTCCAGGATAACTGAATCTGGGAACTGATGCAAGGTGATCTTTCAGCCATTATGTAAGAAATAGGTAGTAAAATTATAGTACAGAAATTCATATTTCACAAAATTGAACATGTACCTACAGAAGGTAGGAAAATATAACAAACAAGAACAAGTAGAATTAGGAAGTAGAAATGTAAGAGGCAAAACTACAAGTGTAGGCAACACTGGCTAATTCTCACCTCCCATGTATTCAGAACTGATCCCCTGTTTTAAATGTAGCTCATATTTGGAACTGCCTGAAACGTAGTAAGAAGTTTAACATAATTCAGTCAACTTAAAAGTCACCTTTAGAGACTGATGTCTTGTTGTATTCTTTGGCTATTCAGTAGTGGTCATCTTCAAAGATGTGAAATTCAGCAGCTCTAAGGCTTACAGAGATGGTGACCTGACCTGTTCTCTGGTAGTGTTCCAGGCACTAGAGCATCAAGCATTTGGAGGGGTAGGAGGGAAGAGTTGTTGCCTGCTTGTCCCTACTGCTGAGAGGTTGAGAGGTATATAATAAAACTTGTAACCAAAAGACGGATCGATGATATAAAAGAAACCGGGTCTAAATGATATGATATCTTTAGCGCCAGTACTAAAACTTAGATCTGCCAAACTTTAAAAGTCCTTCAACCTTGTGTGTTGTTTATTTATTTATTTTTTACACATACACACTTTTGACACAAGAGGGAGTCCTAAGTCTTTTTAACAGTTTACATTTTTTGTTTTCAATCAAATTTAATAATGGTTTTAAATGTTTTTTAAAAAAATATGTGAGTTGTATAATACTAAGGGGAAATGCAATGCTTTAATGTAACTGATGTATTTTAGTAGCCTATATACCCATATATATTTATTTTCTAGAAGAGCACTAGTTAACTATTAATTGTCTTTGGTTTCTTATTGGAGGTTTGAGGGGATATAATTGTATTTAAACAGGTTGTGTGGGTTGTTTTAGCCATCTGATGAAGTTGACAATGAAAACGGATACTGTGGGTGTTATGCGTTTATGTACACTGCTTTTTTCATTAAACTGAGATTCTTCAACGGAGTGTGCTTCCAACTTGGTTTGTGGAGGTATATAACAAAGCATGCTGGTTACTAAGGAACCTCCAATGAAGATCAGAGACTGAGTGGAAACCGTATGCTTGAAAATGGAATCAAGGGGTTGAGTGAAGAAATATGCCACTTTCGGTAACAGGTGACAGCGCCAGGTTTCACTCACTGCTTGTTTCATTTATATGATGTAAGTGTCGCATTGAGGGGATGTTATAAACTTTAGATAAGTCCAATGATGACTGCAGAGATAGCAGCACAGGTGTGGTTCTCACTCATTTGGGGAAAAATGGGCAGAGATGAGGTTAGCAACCAGACTGCTGTCAGCCTCAAGGAGACTCCTCAGTGATATTACATTAAGAAGTCTGAAGATAGTTTTACAAGAAGAAACCCCAGAAATAGTAAATACCAGTGCTCAGATAGAGTGCGTACTTTGCTCTCAGACATCATGCTAGCCTTTGAGCAGAAAATCTTGCTAACTTTGCAGTAGAAGTCAACCCCCCCCCCCCCTTTCAGTGGAGGAAGTATTAATGATTTGAGAAAGAGAGGGGTGTATCTGCAATGACCACAAGGAATTTCAAAATCTCCATGCTGTTTCGTTGTATTGATCTAGACCAATCAGACTTCTCAGTGGAAACAGACACTAAATTCTAAATAATAAATGTACCTTGTTTAGCAGAAAGTGGAAACTGACACGTGAGATGTTAGCTTTTCACTCACACACTAAAAGTTGCAAACAAAGATAATATGAAGGAGTAATACCAATTACTTCATGTAATGAAGTTTAAAACTCCATGTTAAATGTAAATTGATTCTTAACATTTTAATGAACTCACACACAGTTCTGAACTTACATTTGCTACAACTTATGACTTACTACAACATTAATGGTCTTGGCCTAGTGACTTATTTTTCTATGTGATGCAGGCAGGACATCCAGCTGCTGTTCCTAAGTACTGAAAAACAGTGGTTTTGTGGAGAAGAGATGAATGGTTATCGATAAAATGAGTAAAGCAAGATCTTTCTGCACTTGGCAGACATGAGTTTGTGCCCAGGCACTATGCAAAGAAATGCTCAACAAAGTATCAAGACATAATTATTCTGTTAGTTGTTAAATGCTTGCTTATAATGTGCCTGTTAGTTGTTAAATGCTTACTTATAATGCGCCTGTTAGTTGTTAAATGCTTACTTATAATGCGCCTGTTAGTTGTTAAATGCTTAGTTATAATGTGCCTGTTAGTTGTTAAATGCTTAGTTATAATGTGTCAAGCACTAAATGTATGATTATTATTTGGAACCTTCAACGAAACAGTATAAAGGAATAATGCCTTTAAAGATGTTTCTTATTTAAAAAGGGGGCAGGAATTGAATAATTTATGTAATGTTGCTTAGGTTATATGATATACAGCAATATATGTTAAGCATAATGTTTGTTAATTAACTTGTTAATGCAGTTTGATTACTTTGATATAAATGTAAATGTGCCTATGTCACAAGTGATAATTCAATTAAGGTATTTAAAAAAGGGGAAAACTTCCTTATTAGAAACAGATAAGTTGTGATTTTAACTGTGTAGTGTTTTATAATATCTAGAATTAACTATTCATTTCACACTGCAGTGTTCTGTTTTTGCAATGTTTCAGTAAGGTTAATTTAATATAATAGTATAGGTAACACAGTAAATCAGTGGTTAAAGTTCATGCTTTCATCTGCAGGGTCTGGGGTTCCTTCTTCATGTTTGCTCATTATTTACATATCTGAGATATTTTTTGGTATGCTAGTTTCCTTGTAACTTTAAAATGACTTCAATAAATTGTCATCATGCAAAATTCTCATCATGCATTCTTTTTACCCTTGGGCTTGTAGCCTAATTTGTGTCTGAAAACTTAAAATTAATCTATCCATCTGTCCACACACAAAACCAATGCTTCCATTTTTACACCTGAGGTTAGGGTATCACATCAACAGTGACCATCATCCAGAGCCAATGTTTACACCACCAGGTAGCTAGCCCTGATGCAGTTGTTGTTCCATGCAACTCACACCCTCAATTGCTTTAGTGTGTCCAATTCATAGTTCAGAATCTGGGAGGAAAAACGAGCACCCGGAGAAAACCCATGCAAACACAGAGACAAAAGGTGCACCAGGTGAGAACAGAACCAGTGAACCTCTTGCTGTAAGACAACAATGTTATCTGCTGGTCCACTGTACTTCCCTGGCAAATAATAGTTAACCACTAAATTATTTTTCTGGCAATCTGCCTTACAACATTAAAGAAGATATTCAATCTGACTAATTAACAAAAAGTGCAAAAAAAGAAAAAAGGAGAATGTATAATTTTGTAATGTGTCACTGTTAATAAATACTAGTCCATTTGTCTAATAGCTCTACATGTCAGAAGGACATGAAGTAAATGTGATTTGTAATCACAATATATGTGTACAGATATACTGGAGTAATTCATCATTCCTTCCAGTAGATAAACTAAATTTTTATAACATTAGTTTATTATAATGCGTTTTGCAGTACATTATGGAAAGTAAAAACATTGTAAATAACTCCACTATAATTTAAAAACAACAATATTTTGTTGCCTTTAGTAAGATACTGGGAAATAATATAGGTTCAAGAATGGTAGATGCAGTTAGAACAAAAGATTCAACACTGACAACTAAATAACATAAGACATTTATCAACAACATGCATTTGTTTGTGGGTGTTGTAGCTGTTGAAGTGTGAAGAACAAAGAAAAGAAAGTGAAATACAAGAAAAATGACTGAAACTTGTTTAGAAAGAGCCAGAGAGTAAAGAGATCAAAAGATAAAAGTGATGTCTATGTATAATACCGGAAAACTGAAGTATGCGATTTTCTCCTGCTCAGACTTATATGCTGAAATGAAATATTATAACAATGAGTGCATATCATGAATCCAATAAGCAATTATTCTTCATGAAACAAGAATGCAGGAGAATGAAATATCCATCTATCCATCCATCAACGGCTCCTCTGTTTCCCAATTTTGCACATGGGGTTGGGGTGCCAGATTAACAGTAGCCATCATCTAAAGCTAATGTTCACATTGCTTATGGCTAGACCTGCTACAAGCATATCTACATCCAAACATGCACATCTTCTGTTAAACAAATTCTATGATTTAACCACTGTGTGAAATACTGCTATAAACCCATATCATTTAGGATTCTGAACAAAAGTCAGGATGCTTTATGTAATCATTATTTCAGTATAAGATTAACATATCATTTCAGCATTATCAGAGTGCTTTTCTGATACATACCCAAAAACATTTATAAAATGATAAATAGATGATGTAATCTTACAGCTTATATAGGCAGTGATTACATCTCAACTTTGAATAACTTTGTGAAGACTGGTAGAGAAGGGTGAAGGCTGCCAGCCTAGCCAGACAGAATTTTATAGATAATTCTGTCAGTTGTAAATATGAATGTAAACTACAGGCTTGTTGTCTTAAATGTAAAGAAATACTGTTACATGTGGAACTGGAAATAAATGCGACAACAGTGCACTCTACTGACCAAAGTAAAGCATGTAGTGACCCTTTGAAGTAGCAGTTGTGCTGGAAAGTCTAGATGAAGAAATTCATTCTATTGTTTTAACCAAGAGTTAAATTGCTAGATTTAAACATGCAAATGTATTTTTATTGCTCTGTTCCTGACCAGCTGCAAGATAACAACTGGGAGATGTTAAGAATGTAAATGCAGTTAATGTGTAACCTGGGAACACCAGGAAAGTGTACAAACATGATATAATGTTTATCAAAACTGCAATAGCAATTTAAACAGAGAGAATCAGATGGCATTAAACATTTTTGTCTTGATCATCCAACTCACAGCACTATGCCTGTTTTCTTATGTAATTTGTCTTAGACTTGGGTTTTCTTTTAGGGATAGATAGACGCTAGAAAGATTAGACTAAGTGTTTTTCTGTTATGTCAGAACTGTACTACTGAATGATTTTAGGTATTTCTGTGAGATCTCTGAACTCTTGACTAGCACTGACTGTGTAGTAGAAAGTATTGTCTTGTGGTTTTAATTATTTATTATTAAATATTTTACAACCTTTTAACTGTGGCTCGTTTGTGTAAAGATAAGTTAAGCTCTAAGAGTACATTGCATGTATATAAGGATCCTGTACCAAGTCACTCTAATAAGCCTTGAGACTGTTTAGTCATACTACCAATTGGATAATAATATTGCACAGTAATAACTGGAAACCCTTTTAAGGGCCTTTGAATAGCAAGTATTAGTGGGTAGTGGCAAGTGGAACTCCTGTACAGTCGGGGAGAAAGGGGCACAGTTGGAGAAACTGTGCCAGCCTTCCCCCAGAGTGAAAGTGTGGTTGTATAAACTCTTCTAAAAGTGCAAGTGTGTGTGTGTGTGTGTGTGTGTGTGTGTGTGTGTGTGTGTGTGTGTGTGTGTGTGTGTGTGTGTGTGTGTGTGTGTGTGTGTGTGTGTGTGTGTGTGTATGTGTGTCAGCTACTTGGGCAGGGACATGAAGCACTGATTGGACAGAGAGGGTGCTGAAGATATTAGCTTGCCCTGCTAGGCTGAGATCTGGACCCTATAGCTGTGCCAGTGGGGATTCTTATTGGTGACCTGGAGAGCAAGGGAGCAAACAGCCCCAGATGGACTGTGATCTCTGTGTACATTTACTGGAAATTGCACTTTACTTTTTATTTTATTTTATTTTTTTGGTACTAGGCTATCTGCCCGAAGGCATTTATAAGCCTAGCCAGAATGTGTCAGCTTTTGCCACCCCCTTAGATTAGTTCCCTGTGCCTCTGTCCAGCAGAGTCATTGAAGTTATCCCTGGGGTAAACTTTCTGTTTCCCATCCACTCGTCAAGCTTTCTCTTGAAAAGGGTTAGCGAGGAGCTCTGCCTAATGTAGATTGGAATCTTGTTCCAGAGCATGGGAAGTCTCTGGGACAGGAATCTATCCCTCCAGCACATCCTATTTATTGTTGTGGTAAAGTTTAGATCCCTGGAATGTGTGGCTCAAGGGGATATGGTTTTCTTTAGGTGGAGCATGTCCATCAATTCCGGATTGGATATGGCCTTGTATGTCAGGCAGAGATCACCTCTGAGTAGGCGGCATGCAACCGAGTACAGCTGGAGTTTCTTCAATCAAGCTGCATAGGGCATCTGCTTGAGGCCAGTGATCCTCTTGGCGAGGTACATCTGTGGTCTTTCCAGTTGTTGCAGGTGTCTTGTAAGGTACATCCCAAATGGGGTATTGTACTCCATGATGGGTCTGATGAGTGATGCATATAGGGGCCCAATAACCTCTTTCGATCTGGATGCAAACCCTTTTGTGATTGGGTGGGTCACATAGAAGGATTTTCTAACCACTTTGGCAATGTGATTATCAAAGGAGAGGTTACTATCTACTTGGGTCCCCAGATCCCTTATTATGTCTTCTGTATTTAGGGGGCTACCACCTATGTGGTAGGTTGTGGGTACTTTGTTTTTTCCAAAGGGGATGACTATGCACTTTTTGGCATTTAGCTTGAGGCTGTGGTTTTGACAACAGGTATCTGTCTCAGTGAGACCCTTTTGGAGGATGTGTGTGTCAACCGGAGAGTCAATTATAGCCCCTAGTTTGCAGTTGTCTGCAAACTTGGTCAGCCATAGTCCTCCTGTGCTTACCTGTACCTCTGAGAAGTATATGTCGGACAGGAGGGGTCCTAGGACTGAGCCTGGGGGAATGCCACTTGTAACCGGTTGAGAGTCAGACCTAGCTCCCACAACTCTTACCATGTGGATTCTGTCTGTGAGCCAGTTGGCAACCCATCTTGTGATGTAGGGGTTTATGCTCAGGCTGGTGAGCTTGTCTATAATACCTGAGTGGGGAATGGTGTCAAAGGCCTTTGCGAGGTCTAGGTAAGCTGTGTGGACCACCTTTCCCTCATCTATAGCCTTGGTAAATGTCTCAAAGAAGGCATGATTTGCCCTTAACAAAGCTGAACTGGGTAAGGTACAGTGTTTGGAGGTTTCCAATGTCTCTGTTAATGAGATTCATGATGATGCGCTCCATAGCTTTGCAGACCAAGCTAGTCAGGCTTATAGGGCAATAGTTCCCAGGGTCTGCTGTGGCTCAACCTTTGTGGAGTGGAATAACTGTTGCTGTGCACCACTCTGTGGGCACATAGCCTGTGGAGAGGCTGAGTTTAAACAGTGTGTTTAGGTGAGGGGTTAATTCATCTTTGAGCTTGTGTAGGACACAGCCTAGGACACCATCTGGTCCCATTGATGCTGTGTTTTTGGCTTTGGAGAGGGCTATTTTAACCTGAGTGTGATTTCAGGGGCACTACATTCTTCTGGTATAGTTATGGGCCCTTTGGGGTTGCAAGGGGGGTAAAGTTTGCACTGAACCTTTCTGCCAGGATGTTGGCTATATCGGTCAGTTCAGTGTATTTTGTGCCATTCTGCACTAACTCCGAGCAGATCTGAGAATTGCCATTTAGATTCTTGACATAGCTAAAGAATGTCTTGTGGTTATCTTTGGAGTCCTTGGCAATGTTTCTTTCAAAGCTCACCTTGGATGATTTTATGAGGGATCATAGTTTTGTACTGATACTGATCAGGGATGTCTTCCCTTCTTGGGATTTTACTCTTTTCTGTACTAGTTTCTTCCTTCTATTGTATAGCTTCTTTATGGCAGGGGTCCACCAGACTGGTTTCCTTTTCTTGGAGGAGTGAGTATTGGTTTTGTTTGTGATAGCATGATCCCTGCATTCTTGTAGATGCTTGTAGAGTGCATTAGTAAAGGATTTTGCAGCTTGGACAGTGTTATCCTTTAGCATGGGGGCTTTGAAACTTCCCACCTCGGTCTTAAGAAAAGTGAAGTTTGCTTTTGAAAAGTTTTTTATGGTGGTTTCTTTGACCAGGGGTGGTGACGGAATGTGGATATCCAGAGTGATTTGTTTATGGTCAGATCTAACCAGCAAGGGGTTGACCTCCAGTGTGGAACACCAGTCACCCATGTTGGTGATGATCAGGTCCAATATGTTGTCACCTCTGGTGGGGGTGTTGACCAGTTGATCCAGGGTGTTTGAGTTTATAAATTCTAGGAAATGTTGGGCAAGGGAGTTTGTACTTGAGTAGGTCTCCCAGTTAATGTTTGGGTAAATGAAATCACCCAATATCAGGATTTTTGGTAGGACCTTTATGTTTCTCAGTGTTTCCAGGAATGCGGAGAGGGGGTCCTGTCACATGGTGGGTGATTTTTAGCAAGCTATAATTTGAATGGCAGTTTTGCCCATTATTAGTTGCACGTGGATGATATCTGAAGCATCGTGCTGTGCCACTAACCTGGATGTGTGGGTATCCTTGATGAATATGGATATTCCCCTGCCTTTTGTATTTTGGTCCAGGTTTTGTGGCTGAAATATATGGTATGAGTTGTAACATGGTAGGGCTGGGGTGCTCTCTGGAGCCTGAAACCAGGTTTCTGTTACTGCACACATATAGATTTTCTCCATGCTGAGGAGTGCCTCGAGTGCATGCATTTTGAGGTTTAGACTTCTGGCATTGAGTAGCATTACCCTCAGTTTTTTGTTACTTGTGCTATTTATAGTAGTGGGTTTGTGTTTTGAGCCTTACCTAAAAAAGGCACTATGGGGGTGGCAAGAGGCTTGGCCAGTATTCAAAAGCCTAAGGTTGACAGGTGCAAACCATCTCTAGTGAAGCAGCATGGCTTGTCGAGCATGTCATCCCAGGTTGACAGACACTGGATCCCCTCAGAATGACACCAGAAGCTTAGCCAATTGCTGAAATTGATAATTATTTCTCTATACCGTGGTACCATTCTTGTTGAGGGCAGGATGCTAATCAGGGTCAGGGTCATATCGGCCTGGGCTACGTGATCAGAGAGCTTCTCCATGTCTCTTTTCATGTAGTCCAGGGAGGTATGGCTCAGGTCATTCACACCAACATGGACAATGACAGAGTCATATTTGTACTTGTTCTGGAGTGACCTGAGTGCTTATATTATGTGGCGGATCCTGGCACCCGACAGACCGCCAACAGTAACCTTCTCCTTGTTCAGCTTAGTGAGTGGGACATCAGTGTGCATGACTATAGAGTCACCTATTACTGGTGTGTTGGGTATATTATTTTGCCTTAAGGGCTGTGATTGTGTGGCACACTGGTTTTGTGATGTATGTGTTTCATGGTTTGTGTTGGGGGGGTAGAGGTTGCTTGGATGTCTGCTTTGGAAGTCTCTGTTGCTTTTGCAGATTTTTATTTAGAGCCTCTGAGTATGTTTTCATGTATTTATGTGTGTTTTTTTGTTGGTGCTGGTTTCATAGGTCTATGTGAGACTGGTGGCGTGATGCAAGTAATTCCCTTCTCCTCTTGACTGCCTGGTCCAGTCTTGGGTTGAGAGAGTTTAGCCTCTAGTTTGGCTGTATAATTGCATCTCTCGCATGTATTAGTGTTTGGTGGAAGGAGGAGAGGGTTGTCTCTGTACATGAGGCAATTGTAACATTGCCTCAAAATGCCCAGATTCACCAGTTGGACCGGAGAGTACACCTAAAACTGCCCTTTGGTCATGCCTGGATAGGTACAGTGAACTGTTTTACTGATTGGCTGGTAAGGTCAAATAGAGACCCTTGTAATAAAATAGTATAGGGGGGTCTAGTGCTAAGGTTTATTAGTGCTTGCTATAAGTTTTGAGCAAGTGCCGGTATGAGAAGTTAATGGTTTGAGTGCTTAAGTTGAAAGTTTGTCTAGTTCCAAGGGGAAAAATTGAAGAGTAGACTTTGTGGAGCTGGGAATAATTATACCCTAGCTAATCAGCACTTCCCAGCACACAAAACCATGCAAATGCGGGTTTTATAGCAGGGAAATGAAAGAGACTGTGTGTATTTGTTAACACTTTCCTCTCATATGAGATGCCCTCTTTGGTGTTAGTGCTGAGAAGTGAGGCTCCTTGATTGTTGGGCCAGAGCACCGGTGTCACATATTAATTGGTGGCAGTGGTTGGGATATCCACGCATATTAATTGTTTGGCAGCGGTGGCATATCCACATCACATATTAATTAGTTGGCAAATACTAATTGGCTTGTAGTGGTGTTGGTAGATTGAATCCTGTAGCTTGTGTATAGTGAGCTTTGAAGGTGTTTTGTACTCTAAAACAGCCATGCAGTGAATACTCAAGAGTTCAGATCACAATTGTTTTATTTCTTTTGTTAGCTTAGTTAGTCAGGGTGAGCAAGCAGCATGTCAGTGAGGAGAATGGAAAGCTGACAAGGAGCCAGCTGGCGGAGATGTGCCAGGCTAGGGGACTGCTGAATGGAAACCTGACTAAGGCAGTCCTGATTGCAGCCTTGGTTACAGTTGCATCAGAAAACAACAACCAGGAGGACAATCAGACTGGCAGTGGAGCTATAATTCCCTTGGAGAATGGAAAGCTCAGCCTTTCTGCAGTGGACTTAAAAATCTAGGTGGAGCTAAAGAAACTTAAGTTGGAGGCCAGACATGTGGAATTAGAAGCAAATGAGAGACTGCGACATTTGCAGGCTGAGGAGAATGAGAAACTGTTATGTCTGCAAGCTGAGGAACAAGAGAGGCAGAGGCAGCATGAGAAGAAGATGCTGACTCTTCACAAGAGTCATGGAAGTAATGGGGAAGGGAGTAACTGGATCCCAGAAGCACAAAAGATCAGTAAATTTCTTCCACAGTTTAAAGAGTGTCATAATTTTGATAGTTTCATTCATATGTTTTAGAGGGTATGCAAACAGTATGAAGTTGACCAAGGGCTTTGGGTACAGTTTCTGACCCCCTTACTGCATGGTAAAGTCAACTGTTCTGTCCAAAATGTCTGATGTTGCATGCTTTGATTTTACTGCTGTTAAAAAAAATCTTTTAGAACTGGTTAAGCTAACACCTAAAATGTATAGGAAAAAGTTTTGTGAGCACAGACACAAGGCAGATGAAAGTGTGTGTGAATATGTTGCTGAATTGAGCACTTATTTCCATATGTGGGTGAGTGGATGTCAGGTCACCACTTTTGAAGAGCTGGCAGACCTTTTGCTGAGAGAACAAGCCCTTAGCACTTTGCCTGAGGACATGAGGATCTGGTTAGCTGATCGACAATGTGCTACTTCAAATGAGTTGGGGAAGAAGGAAGACCTATACCTGGCAAGCAAGGCAGCCCTACACAGGAAGGGGACCCTCAGCACTGCTCATGGGTCTAAAGGAACCCATGGTGGGCAGCACAGACTGCCACAACACAAACTACCAGTAGCAGGGGAAGCTACAAGTCTAGATACACACCCAGGAGCTAGGGTTAAATGTTGTGAATGCAACCAGTGGGGCCATGTGGCATACAAGTATCCAAGGAGGCAAGGTGGAGAACCAAAGATGAGGGAGCCAGTAAGTGGGAAAGACAAAATGCCAATAGTAGGTTGTCTTGAGATAACAGGGGTATGGAACTACCATCCTGCAGATGTCCTGATAGGGAAGGAGTTGTATGAGGCAGTACCATGTGCTTATGCAGTTACATGTGGTCTGGCTAGGAAACAAGCATGTGGGTCTGGTAGCCTGGGGGAGGCCCAGACAGACTACATACCTGCAGCCAGTACTGGTGAGGTGGTTACTTTAGGGAGGGTGCTACCCTGTAGCAGTGAGCCTGAAGGTGAGCCACAGCTGTTTGTGGGTACTGATGGTCCCTTGGACAGAGTAACTGCAAAGGTAGAGATGAGTAATAGTACCCAGGCTGACAGTGAGACATCACTGTCAGAGGATGCCAGACTTCCTGTGGAAGGGGCCCTGGGAAGGCTTACATCGAGAGAGCTGAGACAGGCTCTGCTCACAGACCCTACATTGCATGGCCTGAGGCAGGTAGCTAGGGAGGCACCTGATTCTCAAGGAAAGGGGGAATCTGTATACTGGGACAAAGGGTTACTATACAGAGAGTGGACCCCAGAGGGAGGGCTAGAATGTGAGAGAGTACAGCAGTTGGTAGTGCCTAGAGCCTACCATCTGGTGCTTCTAGCCATAGCCCATGATATTCACTTTGCAAGTCATATGGGCATAAAACATACAAAGAGGTGTATAATGCAGAACTTCTATTAGCCTGGAATTTCCAGAGATGTAACAGGGTACTGCAGGACCTGTGAGCAATGCCAAAAAGTAGGCAAGGCAGGAGAAAAGTTGAGAGTTCCTTTGATGCCTTTGCCTGTGATTGAGGAGCCATTTCAGAGGGTAGCTGTGGATATTGTGGGCCCTCTGAGCACCCCACATTCCACAGGGAAAAAGTATATCCTAGTGGTAGTGGATTATGCTACACAATACCCTGAGACTGTGGCTTTGTCCTCCATTGAGGCAGAGACGGTGGCAGATGCTTTGTTAGAGATATTCAACAGGGTAGGTTTCCCAAAAGAAATACTGTCTGACAGAGGTGCCAGTTTCATGTCAGACCTGCTGGCTTGACTGTGGAAGTCCTGTAGGATGAAGCACATGATGACCCCCCTACCATCCCCAGACTAATGGTCTTGTTGAGATGTTAAACTCTACAATCAAGTCCATGCTACAGGCATTTATGGATCAGTTTAAGAGGGACAGGGACAAATATTTTCCCCATCTGTTATTTGCTTACAGAGAGGTTCCCCAGGAATCCACAGGTTTTTCACCCTTTGAGATGCTGTATGGGCATAGGGTGAGGGAACCTCTAGATTTAATTCAAGATGAGTGAGAAGATAACTGCGAGTCTCACAAGGAGTCTGTTGTGGCATATGACCTAAACCTCAGGACAAGGCTCAGGGAACTCATGGGCTTGGCCCAGGAGAACCTGGCAAAAGCCCAGCAACAGAAAAAGGTGTGGTATGACAGGAATGCTCGAGCTAGAGAGTATGCTGTGGGGCAGCAGGTAATGGCTCTCATTCCTGTCAGACATAACAAGTTGCAAGCAGCTTGGGAGGGTCCATACAAGGTGGTAAGAAAGGTAAGTGATGTTAACTACATAGTGGAACTGCTAGGCAGATGGCCGGGGCACAAATTGTACCATGTTAACATGATGAAACCTTACCATGATAGGGAGGCCCTTGTGCTGAGCATTTGCAGTGGATTGCAAGAGGAGTCTGAGGCGATCTGGGGACTGATCTTCTCAGTGATGCTCAGGCTGACACCTCAGTGGAAAGGGTAGCAATGTCCCAGCAGCTATCTTTTACACAGGTTCAAGAAATCTGAGCAGTGTTGCAGGAATTTGCGGACATGTTCATTGGGAAACCAGGTTGCACCCACCTGGTGCAGCACCAGTTGGATACAGGGCCTGAAAGGCCTATTAGGCAGGCCCATTATAGATTGCCTGAGAGAGTCAAATGGACTGTGTGAGAGTAGGTACAGGAGATGTTGGAACTAGGGGTGATTCAAGAATCCAACAGTCTCTGGGCCTCCTCAGTTGTGCTGGTGCCAAAGAAGGATGGCAGCACTAGTTTTTGTGTGGACTACAGGAAATTAAATAGTCACACAGAGTGGGATGCTTAACCCATGCCTAGGACAGAGGAAGCCCTAGAGCAGCTGGGTGGGGCTAAGTATCTTACAACCATTGATCTTACCAAGTGTTACTGACAGGTACCCTTGACTCCCAGTGTTAGAGAGAAGTCAGCCTTTGTGACTCCTTTTGGCTTGTATTAGTTTACAAAGATGCCCTTTGGGATGAAAAATGCCCCAGTGACTTTCCAGAGGTTGGTAGATCATATCCTAGAGGAGGAGGGTTTGCCCTTGCTTACCTGGATGATATTGCCATCTACAGCCATTCCTGGCTAGAGCACCTTCAGCATGTCAGGGAGGTGCTGGCAGACTATAGAGGGCAGGGTTGACCATTAAGCTGAGCAAATGTCAGGTGGGTATGGCAGAGGTCTCCTACCTAGGACATAGAGTGGGGAGTGGTAATATAAGGCCAGAACCTGCCAACGTAGAAGCCATTCAGGCATGGCTTGCATCTGTTACTAAAAAGCAGGTGAGGGCATTTTAGGGACAGCTGGGTACTACAGAAAGTTTGTCCCCAGTTATAGTGACATAGCTGCTCCCCTCACAGACCTGACAAGGAAGAACAGGCCAGATAAGGTAGTGTGGACTCCAGCATGTGAGCTGGCATTCCAGAAGCTTAAAGAAGCTTTGGGAGGACATCCTGTGTTAGCCAGTCCAGATTATAGCAAAGAATTTGTTGTGCAGGTGAATGCTTCAAACCATTGTGTGGGGGCTGGACTTAGCCAGATTTCTTCAGAGGGAGAAGATCACCCAGTGGTTTATCTCAGTTGTAGGCTCCATCCCAGGGAGGAAAGTTATACAGCTATAGAAAAGGAATGTCTAGCCATAGTGCGGGCATTGCAGAAACTTCAGCCTTATCTGTATGGAAGGAAATGCACTGTTATGACAGATCACAACCCCCTAATATGGTTAACCAGAGCCAGCCAGAAAAATGCCAAGTTGCTAAGATGGAGCCTAGGGTTGCCAGCATATGATATGTCAGTGCAGCACCACAGTGTGGTTAGCAATGCCAATGCAGATGGGCTCTCAAGACAGGGAATGGGGTAGGTATACTCAGACCTGACCCTCTCAAGTGGCGTTTCTCAAGGGTCACTAGAAAAACTAGCTTGAGTTCTCCAAGGTGGAGAAACCAATTAATATGTGACACCCATACCCTGGCCCAGCAATCAAGGACCCTCAATCCTCACCACAAACACCAGAGAAGGCATCTCTTATGAGAGGAAAGGATAACAAATACACACAGTAAAGTGCAATTTCTCTTAAGAGCACACACAGAGATCACAGTCAGTCTGGGGTTGGCTGCTTTCTTGCTCTCCAGGTCCCCAATAAGACTCCCCACTGGCACAGCTATAGGGTCCAGATCTCAGCCTAGCTGGGCAAACTAAAATCTCCAGCATCCTCTCTGTCCAACCAGTGCTTTGTGTCCCTGCCCAAGTAGCTGACACACACACCCACACACACACACACACACACACACACACACACACACACACACACACATACACACACACACATGCACTTTGGGAAGAGTGTATACAACCACACAGACACTCCTGGGGAAGGCTAGCACAGTTTCTCCAGCTGTGCCCCTTTCTCCTAGACTATACGGTAGTTCCACTTGCCACCATCCGCTAATATGTATCAGCTACTCAAAGGCCCTTAAAAGAGTGTACAATTATTACTGTGCAATATTATTATCCAATTGGTAGTATGACTAAACAGTCTCAAGGCGTATTAGCGTGACTTGGTACAGGATCCTTATATGCATGCAATGTACTCTTAGAGCTTAACTTATCTCTACACAAACCAGCCACAGTTAAAAGGTTTTAAAATATTTAATAATAATAAATAATTGAAACCACAAGACAATACTTTCGATTACACAGTTAGTGCTAGTCAAGAGTTCAGAGATCACACACAGAAATACTTAAAATAATTCAGTAGTACAGTTCTGACATAACAGAAAACCACTTAGTCTAATCTTTCTTGCATCTATCTATCCCTAAAAGAAAACACAAGTCTAAGATAACTTGCATAAGAAAATAGGCAGAGTGCTGTGAGTTGGATGATCAAGACAAAAAATGTTTAATGCCTTCTGATTCTCTCTATTTAAATTGCTATTGCAGTTCTGATAAACATTACATCATCTTCTTACACTTTCCTGTTTCCAGGCGACACATTAACTGCATTTACAATATTCACATCTCCCTTTTGTTATTTTGCAGCTGGTCAAGAACAGAGCAATAAAAATACATTTGCATGTTTAAATCTAGCAGTTTAACTCGGTTAAAACAATAGAAAGAATTTCTTCATCTAGACTTTTCGGCACCACTGCTACTTAAAAGGATCACTACATGCTTTACTTTGGTCAGTAGAGTGCACTGTTGTTGCATTTATTTCCAGTTCCACATGTAACAGCATTTCTTTCCATTTAAGGCAACAAGCCTGTAGTTTATTATCTATAAAATTCTATCTGGCTAGGCTGGCAGCCTTCACCCTTCTCTACCAGTCTTCACAAACGTGATTGCTCTGTGTTAGTATAAAATAGTGCACTTAGCAAAAAAACGCAGCAGGTCTGTGTATGCACACCCATGTAGATGTGGTTTTATAGATATCCATGTCATTATCTGGTTCAGGCCTGTTAACTACAGATTTTTCAGGTCCAGCTGTATGAATTCTTTAGAGACCTGTCTGCTTTTCTTTTTAACCTGAACACTGAATACACTTTGATTACAAATGTGCTTGTCAGATATCTCACAATAACAGTTTATGTGCAGAAAGACTATGAAAATTATGAAAAACAAATTGTTTATTCATTTTTCTTGTAATAGGTTCATGTAGTCTGTTTCACTAATATCATAAGCTTGTTTCATCTTCTATTTGTAAGTTATCCCTCTTACATTTATATGCTTAAAATCTCCCTCATATGGAGTGATTTTCTTGTATTTAACTTGTAAAATAAATTCTGCAGCTGGAAATGACCATATCAGTTCGTAACTTGCATCGTTCTTGTTAGTTTGTTGTTGAAAAATGTATTTTATGTGTGCACTGCTTCTGTGCTGTGCTGGATCCAAAGCCTTCTTAAGACAAACAGTCTTGCTGTGCTGTTTACTGCTGAATCAGAGACACAGAGCTTTGCATGACTCCAACTGTAGTCTGTTTAAAGCACCAAGCCTTTCAAATTGCACACTGATAAATATATTTTGCAGCTATAAGCACAGTTACAGATAACTTATTTTTATAACAAACAACATGTACTCTTTCTGTCAGATTGTAGCATATATTTACAAAGTTTTCCTTCATTACAGATATGAATGATGACTTTCCTTTCTCCATACAATACCTCGAAACAAGTGTGTTTCTACCAAAATACCTCTCTCTGTCCCTCGCTCACATAACTGAACTACTACAATTGTTATACAGAATGCTAGTCACACACAAAAATGTTATTTCCTCTTGGTATCTTTTTTTTTGCCTTCTGTGGGAAGTCACATAATGTCTGTTCTATTGTCCTTTTGTGATATCTGCTGATGTGAAAATGTACAAATGCACGTAATCAAAATAACAGAAGTATGAAGAGAAACATCCGTTCTGTTCCTATTGAAAAAACATCACATATTGCTGAGTTTATAAAAAAAGGATATCTGTTAATAGATATTTGTTCTGCACACATGAGAAAATCTTGTAATATTTGCTTTCCAATATTGCTTTGTTAGGCTTTTTCTGATGCTGTGAAGAAAAGCCTGTCTATTATACATATAGTATGAATGCTCATTTTATATTTCTAAACTCTATACATGTATTCAAGCAAACTTTTTATGAAATTACAGAATTTAATTTATGACTTAGAACTGTTTTATTAACTCTTTGCAACTGTTGAATTAACTGTAAGAGACAAGAACCATGTGCTACTGCAAGCATTTTTACACTGCTGAAAATATAGTTTTAATTTCATTTTAACCATAACATTGTGGTTATATTTCTGAACTGCCCATAAACTATAACTGACAGTGAAATATACTCTGAAAAATGTTGTTTACATATTAGTCCATTAGCTGTATGAATACAATATTTTAATATATATATATTTTTAGCTGGGGTAATCAATACTAGTACAGATAAAATGATGGTCCAAAAACCAATGATAAAACTGCAACTTGAAACCAGTGATGATATTACAACTTGACAAATTACTTTTGAACTTATTACAATGTATTCTGTACAGTATGTATTTACACAGACTGTTTGCTATTCATGCATTTTAATTTAGTAGGTACCCTGGACCTATTTTTTTCTACACATATTTATTACTAGACATTAATTTTATTTGTACTGAATTCTTTTGCATTTGCACATACACCGATTGTCATTTGTAGTGAATTTTACTGCATTTGTACATACAAAGACTGTAAAGTACATTTAGTCTAATCTTACAAATTTAATAACATTAATATTAAGCAAAATCTTGGAAAATGTTTATGTTTCTTTAGACATATCTAGTGGAATTGCCACCAGAGGCAGCTATGCTTTTTGCATACCAACATTGTCTTGCAAAAAACATATTACAAACAGTGACCATTCTTGTTTATTTTTTATATATATCTTTACTCTGTCTTGTATAGCTGTAATAAAGCAATTTTAAATCATTTTTTGTATAGCTTTACAGTTTAACAGGTTGTAAATACAATTTAATACTAAACAATACAATAATAACTATCATAAAATATCTTGGACTTTTAGATAAAATATCTTGGACTTTCAGATTTAATTTGTTTACCAGTGTTTTTTATGCACGAATACCTGTTTTTTTTTCTTTCCCCTAAAGAGTATTGTTAAGAAGGAATGACATATTATTTTCCTGTAGCTCTGTTTTAGACCCTTGTGCAGTACTGCTTATACAGTCAGTGTAAAACAGAGACAGTGCCCCTCCCCCTGTAGTATGCTGCAGTATTGTTTATTTGCTTTATTAGGTTAACAAACTATGGACCTTTGTCTGATTTAATCCTTTTTTATAAAGCTTTTGCTGTTTATTACCAATAGTAGGTATTTGTACCTTTTTGCATAATTGATTTGAACTGTATGTATATTATTTATTTTTTATTTTATTTATTTTACATTTGTTAACCGGGCTAGTCCAACTGGATACATGTCCATTTTCAGTGGAGGCCGCTATCTAACACATGATAATAAACAGTATATAGACAATACATAAGGCATTACATGCATGAGAAGCAGTTTATACACATTTCAAAAATACAGCATGGAGAAAATGTACACAGTATACTGGCTATACTTGATGTAACTAAGTTATTACTTTTAACATTTACTTGCAAACAGATTATTAGTGACATCTATGCACAATTGTGACATTTTATTACAATTACCAAATAATGTTGCCTGTAAATTTTTTAACAATTATGTTTTAATAACAATACTGCTTTAGAAAACCTCAAGCTACTTGTCTGGCAATTAGACTTGTTGTTTATCTTATCTTTTCAACATTTCCTGTAACTATTTATCTAGTCTAGGAAGGTCTGATACACTTGTATTTTAGTTAACCCTTTTAGCATTTCTTTTAATTATTTGTTAATACACTTGCGGTATTTATTAATTAATTAATTTATTTATTTAACTGCTCTACCATTAATTTTACAAAAACTGTTTGACTAATACCATCTGTGATTTTATTTCTTTTTAAGAGTCAGAACTTTAACTGTTTGGTGTGGTGTTACTATACAATTATAAAAACAATTGTAAAAAACAAACAGATATTAGCTTAACTAACAAGTTTATAATTACATGATTTATATTTGCTGTTATCTGCCTGTTATTCTTGTGCATTGTAACAGATGTATTTTAGATGAAAAGAAAATATATGCATGTCTTGTGACTTTAAATTTTTATTTAAGCATGTCAGTCTTGTGACTTTAAATCTTTACTTTTATTAACTATTTTTATTTAATTTTATGCACTAGAACTGTTTCGTGCAACTATTTTTTATTTAATTTTTATACACTAGAACAGTTTTGTTTAACTTTTGACTATTCTAAGAATGGCAGTTATATGCTCTACTTTACTGTAGTACTGATAAATGTCTTGCTTTAACTGAATGGAAGTTTTAAACATTTCAGAATGATTTGTCCAGATTCTACCATCATACCATGTATGCTTAACCATTTTTAAAACACAAACATATTATACAATATATTTCTTATGCACAGATTAGCTGTCATTTTTTGCTCTTTCCCAATGTGTGGAGGAAGTCAGTCTCTGTCAGTTCAGCTAATTTATTTTCTTTATCCTGTAACTGCTGTTGGAGTTTTCTGTAATGTTGCATGTTTTTTGATATTTTTAGTAACCTGTTCTTCTGAATCTAAAACTCCTATGCACTTTTGAAAAGATGTATGTATAACTTGTCCAAGCTTTCTGAACTCATTGTGTCTGTCTTTTAAAGATGTATTACATTATTTTATAACAAAAAGTACTAGAAGTTCTGTTTGTAACTGATTTGACTGTTGTTGCAATTCTGAAATAAACTTTTTACATCTGGTGACAGAACATAACTGTCTAACATTTGAATATAATGTCAGCATATTAACTTTTTCTGTTTTTTATCATTACAGTTTTTGTCTGTACAGTTTAACCTTTGAATAGTGGCATACACTGTATTTTTATGACATTGTATGCACTATAAGCATTTTTTTATACCACACATAATTTTATTTCAGATACCAAATATTGTAATTTATTTGCATACTGCCTTACTATTAACTTGCCCTAATAAGGTTTTACATTTGCTAATATGATGTATATACATTTTATACTGTTATTATTATTATTATCTCTATGGCATTCATACTCTATGTAACACAGAAACATTTTCTTACCAGTCAACAGAGAGGCAGATGGCCAAGCTGCTTTACTGTAGATGGTTAAAAGGTTTTTGTAGTCACTTGTGAAGTTGGTACAGCAACATTGGTAGTTTTAGTCTTATAACTTTGTATTGCACCTTTTTTTGAAAATTTATGGCACTGCTCACCTTTTTGCACTGCAGTCTCACTTCGGATTTTGACATATAATAAACTGTATTATTGCTGCAAACTGTAGAAAACTGTAGAAATCTAAAGTACTTCACATAAACGTTAGTTACTGTGCTTTTACAGGAGTGACCTTATAGAAGGCATTTCCCACTCACTCTGCCTGTTTTTGGATACAGGCTAGGAATTTTTGTTAGGGTCACCACTGAAAAAATATTTTAATTTGTGCTGCTTCTATGCTGTACTAGATCCAAAGTCTTCTTAAGACACACAGTCTTGCAGTGCTGGTTACTGCTGAATCAGAGACACAGAGCTTTGCATGACTCCATTTGTAGTCTGTTTAAAGCACCAAGCCTTACAAATTGCACTTTGATAAAGGAATATATTTTGCAGCTATAAGCACGATTGCAGATAACTTATTTTTATAACAAACAACACATACTTTTTCTGTCAGATTGTAGCATATATTTACAAAGTTTTCCTTCATTACAGATATGAATGATGACTTTCCTTTCTCCATACAATACCTCAAAACAAGTCTGCTTCTACCAAAATACCTCTCTCTGTTCCTCTCTCAAATAACTGAACTACTACAATTGTTATATAGAGTGCTAGTCACGCACATAGATTTTATTTCCTCTTGGTGTCTTTTTTTTTTGCCTTCTGTGAAAAGTCACATAATGTCTGTTTTATTGTCCTTTTGTGATTTCTGCTAATGTGAAAATGCACAAATGCACGCAATCAAAATAACAGAAGTATGAAAGTAAACATCTGTTCTGTTCCTATTGAAAAAACATCATGTATTGCTGAGTTTATAAAAAGGTATGTCTGTTAATAGATATTTGTTCTGCAAACATGAGAAAATCTTGTAATACTTGCTTTCCAATATTGCTTTGTTAGGCTTTTTCCTGATGCTGTGAAGAGAAGCCTGTCTTATACATATAGTATGAATGCCAATTTTACATTGCTAAACTCTACACATATATTCAAGCAAACTTTTTATTTTATGATTTATCTTTCTGCATATTTACAATAGAATTAATTTCAGCTTTATATTCATAATCTCTAACAATTCCCTCTTTTTTTAAACATACTCAAAACACTTCATACTGATATGTATTCTGATCACATTATATAGAAACAAAACATTTTGTCTTTTTTTTGACACAAGTCAAAATGCAATTTTACACAGTTAATACAATAATATCAGGTATTACTATGAAAACTGAATGTATTTAACAACCTTTTCTTTTGCAGACCATTTTCTGAAAATATTTTATTAGTTATGGGCTGTGTTTGATTTAATTTTATTTTTAACTTGATTCATTTATTCTTTTGCAATTACAGAATTTAATTTATGACTTAGAACTGTTTTATTAATTCTTTGCAATTGTTGAATTAACTATAAGAGACAAGAACCATGTGCTACTGCAAGCATTTATACACTGCTGAAAATATAGTTTTAATGTCATTTTAACCATAACATTGTGGTTATATTTCTGAACTGCCCATAAACTTTAATTGACAGTGAAATATACGCTGAAAAATGCTATTTACATATTAGTCAATTAGCTGTATGAATACAATATTTTAATATATATATATATATATATATATATATATATATATATATTTTTTTTTTTTTTTTTAACTGGGGTAACCAATACAAGTACAGATAAAATGATGGTCCAAAAACCAATGATAAAACTGCAACTTGAAACCAGTGATAATATTACAACTTGACAAATTACTTTTGAACTTATTACAATGTATTCTGTACAGTATGTATTTACATAGACTGTTTGCTATTCATGCTTTTAATTTAGTAGGTACCCTGGACCCGTTTTTTTCTACACATATTTATTGCTAGACATTAATTTTACTTGTAGTGAATTCTTCTGCATTTGTATATACAAATGCTATCATTTGTACTGAATTTTTCTGCATTTGTACATACAAAGGCTGTAAAGTACATTTAGTCTAATCTTACAAATTTAATAATATTAATATTAAGCAAAATCTTGGAAAATGTTTATGTCTCTTTAGAAATATCTAGTGGAATTGCCACCAGAGGCAACTATGCTTTTTGCATACCAGCATTGTCTTGCCAAAAATATATTAAAAAAGTGACCATTCTTGTTTAATTTTTTACATATCTTTACTCTCTCTTGTATAGCTGTAATAAAGCAATTTTAAATAATTTTTTGTATATCTTTACAGTTTAACAGGTTGTAAATACAATTTAATACTAAACAGTACAATAATAACTAGCATAAAATATCTTGGACTTTCAGATTTAATCTGTTAACCAGTGTTTTTTCATACACTAATACCTGCTTTTTCATTTTCCCCTAAAAGAGTATTGTCAAGAAGGAATTAAATATTATTTTTCCTGTAGCTCTGTTTTAGACCCTTGTGCAGTACTGCTTATACACTCAGTGTAAATCTGAGAGAGTGCCCTTCCCCCTGTAGTAATCTGCAGTATTGTTTATTTGCTTTATTAGGTTAACAAACTAAGGACCTCTGTCTGATTTGATCATTATTTATAAAGTTTTTGTGTTTATTACCACTAGTAGGTATTTATACCTTTTTGCATAATTTATTTGAACTGTATGTATATTATGGCCCATTTGCTGGCTATACTTGATGTAACTAAGTTTTTTACTTTTAACATTTACTTGCAAACAGATTATTAGTGACATCTATGCACAATTGTGACATTTTATTACAATTACTAAATAATGTTGCCTGTAAAAATTTTAACAATTATGTTTTAATAACAATAATGCTTTAGAAAAACTCAAGCTACTTGTCTGGCAATTAGTCTTGTTGTTTATCTTATCTTTTCAACATTTCCTGTATCTATTTATCTAGTCTAGGAAGGTCTGATGCACTTGCATTTTAGTTAACCCTTTCAGCATTTTTTTTTAATTATTTGTTAATACACTTGCAGTATTTATTTATTTATTTAACTGCCCTACCATTCATTTTACAAAAAACTGTTTGACTAATTCCATCTGTGATTTTATTTCTTTTTAAAATTCAGAACTTCAACTGTTTGGTGTGGTGTTACTACACAATTATAAAAAAAATGTAAAAAACAAACAGATATTAGCTTTACTAACACGTTTATATTTACATGATGTATATTTGCTGTTGTCTACCTGTTATTCTTGTGCACTGTAACAGATGTATTTTAGATGAGAAGAAAATATATGCATAGATATGTGACTTTAAATTTTTAAGCATGTCAGTCTTGTAACTTTAAATCTTTACTCTTATTAACTATCTTTATTTAATTTCATGCACTAGAACTGTTTCATGTAACTATTTTTATTTACTTTTTATTCACTAAAACAGTTTTTTTTTTACTATTCTAAGAATGGCAGTCATATGCTCTACTTTACTGTAGTACTGATAAATATATTGCTTTAACTGAATGGAAGTTTTAAACATTTGAGAATGATTTGTCCAGATTCTACCATCCTACCATGTATGCATAACCATTTTTAAGACACAGACATATTATAAAATACATTTCTTTTGCATAGATTAGCTGTAGTTGTTTGCTCTTTCCCAATGTGTGGAGGAAGTCAGTGTCTGTCAGTTCAGCTAATTTATTTTCTTTATCCTGTTTTCTTTAATGTTGCATGGTCTTTTTGATATTTTTAGTAACCTGTTCTGCTGAATCTAAAACTCCTATGCACTTTTGAAAAGATGTATGCATAACTTATCAAAGCTTTCTGAACTCATTGTGTCTGTCTTTTAAAAGTTTATTACATTATTTTATAACAAAAAGTACTAGAGGTTCTGTCAGTAACTGATTTGACTGTTGCAATTCTGAAATAAACCTTTTACATCTGGTGACAGAACATAACTGTCTAACATTTGAATGTAATGTCAGCATATTAACTTTTTCTGCTTTTTTACCATTACAATTTTTGTCTGTACAGTCTAACCTTTGAATAGTGGCATGCACTGTATTTTTATGACATTGTACATGCAATAAGCATATGTTATACCGCACATGATTTTGTTTCAGATACCAGTCAAATACTGTAATTTATTTGCATAATGCCTTACTATTAACTTGCCCTAATAAGGTTATACATTTTCTAATATGCTGTATATACATTTTATTCTGTTATTATTTTTATTATTACCTCTATGGCATTCATACTGTATGTAACATAGAAAACATTTCTTACCAATCAACAGAGAGACAGATGGCCAAGCTGCTATACTGTAGATGGTTGAAACATTTGTGTAGTCACTTGTGAAGTTGGTACAGCAAAACTGGCAGTTTTAGTCTTACAACTTTGTATTGTACCTTTTTTTGGAGAATTTATAGCACTGCTCACCTTTTTGCACTGCAGTTTCATTCTGGATTTAGACATCTAATAAACTGTATTATTGCTGCAAACTGTAGAAAACTGTAGAAATCTGAAGTACTTCACATAAACGTTAGTTACTGTGCTTTTACAGGAGTGATTTATACAAGGCATTACCCACTCACTCCCCCTGTTTTTGGATAAAGGCTAGGAAAGTTTGTTAGGGTCACCACTGAAAAATGTATTTTAATTTGTGCTGCTTCTGTTCTGTGCTGGATCCAAAGTCTTCTTAAGATACACAGTCTTGCTGTGCTGTTTACTGTTGAATTTGAGACACAGAGCTTTGCATGACTCCATCTGTAGTCTGTTTAAAGCACCAAGCCTTTCAAATTGCACACTGATAAAGAAATATATTTTGCAGCTATAAGCACAGTTACAGATAACTTATTTTTATAACAAACAAGCATATATTTATAAAGTTTTCCTTTATTACAGATATGAATGATGACTTTCCTTTCTCCATACAATACCTTGAAACAAGTGTGTTACTACCAAAATACCTCTCTCTGTCCCTCTCTCACAGAAATGAACTACTACAATTGTTATATAGAGTGCTAGTCATGCACATAGATTTTGTTATTTCCTCTTGGTATCTTTTTTTGCCTTCTGTGGGAAGGTGTATAATGTCTGTTCTATTGTCCTTTTGTGATTTCTGCTGATGTGAAAATGTACAAATGCACGCAATCAGAATAACAGAAGTATGAAAGGAAACATCTGTTCTGTTCCTATTGAACAAACATCACGTATTGCTGACTTTATAAAAAAGGATGTCTGTTAATTGATATTTGTTCTGCAAACATGAGAAAATCATGTACTTCTCGCTTTCCAATATTGCTTTGTTAGGCTTTTTCTGATGCTGTGAAGAGAAGCCCATCTGTTATACAAATAGTATGAATGCCCATTTTACGTTGCTAAACTCTATACATATATTCAAGCAAACTTGTTATTATATGCTTTATCTTTCAGCATATTTACAACAGAATTAATTTCAGCCCTATATTCATAATCTCTAACAGTTATATTTACGACTGTTGGCTTTATTTTACATTTAATACTATATAGAGTTATGTAGAGTTATACAGACTTAATGAGCACACAGATTAGTCTTTATTTAGAAGTTTACTGCTTACTATGTATTTAGAGATAGAGAGGCTGATTATAGCATAGTAATATACTTTGAATATGGAGAAATTGACACTTAGTCTGCATGAATCATTGTACAAGAAGTTATCAGTATCTTTTGCAGCTTAAAACCGCATTTTTGTAATCAGATTACATGAGCTAAATATTATCAGATGCAGTACGAACTTTTTAGTGGTTTTTATAGCCTTACCTTAAAACATAGATTTATGAAATCTGGTTGAGGTTTTATTTTGTCGGCTATAGTACTGTATTATTTCTTTTCCTCAGGTGTTTCTCCAAATGCTTTGGTGAAAGATTTGTTAGCTTCTGTTTTGTTTTGTACACAGTATTTTTGACCTTTATAACTGAACATGAATTTCGCTGGGTACCGCATTTGAAACCAGATTTTTTTTTAATTAGATATGAGCAGAAGAGGGCTAGTTCTTGACATTCTTGCTTGATGGGAATGGGTAAATCTTGTGTAATGCTTATTTTATATCCACCCCATGTTATGTTTCTTTTCTGTTTTGCTGCCGTTAGGATCATATAGGTGTGTGCTGCATTGAGTATTTTAATGTAGATTTGTCTTGGTGTAGTTGCATCCTGAGTTTTCCGAAGAGATCGTTGTGCACATTCAATGGTCATTTCTTTTACTATGTTCTTATTATCAACTATTGCTTCCACATTCTCATTAATTATTGCATTCAGTTGGGTTTGGTCAAACACTTCAGGCACCCCTCTTATAATTATGTTGTTCCTTCTGCTTCTTGCTTCAAGATCAATAATTTTTGACTTAAGTTCTTTTATGGTCTGTTCATTGGTTTTAATTATAGACTTCAAAGCTATCTGTTTTTCTCCATCTTAGTTTCATTTAAAGTTAGTCTAGCTGCAATTTGTTCAAGGTTAGTTCCCACAGAGCTAAGATTTTCAGAAAACGCATGTATGTCATTTTGGAGTGGTTGTAGGGCTGTTTTTATATCATCAACTGAGTATGTATTGCAATTTTTTGCTCTAAAACATATTTTAGTAGGTTCCTGTTGTGACTTAGATTTTTTTTTGTCTCTTGCTTGCTGTATCCTTTTCAGGAGTCACAATTGTAGATAATTTTGATTTAGTAGTTTGTATTTCCATTAGTTCCTTACTTTGATCCTGGGTTCTAGCCATTGTGATTTTATCTTTTGTTTTGAATTCTGTTTCAGGCCATGTTGAACTATAGAGGCCCTGCCAGATGGTCTCTGTCTCAATAACCCTGCTGGCTTAAAAGGTACTTTAAAAGTTTATGTTTAGCTTTATATTATGAGATAAAGCTATTTCCTTGCTTCTTAGATGCTGTTACTGCAGGAGTTATGCAGGGTTTTTATTTTACATTAAGGATGTTGAGGCTTTGTTGCAGATTTTCTTTTTATTTTTGGAGCTGCAGCTTAATGCAGGTCTAGTTGTCAGCAGCCATCTTGGACTCTCTTGGATATTGAAAGAAAATTACCTCATTTTGCTGATCCGGAGAGTTGTCTGAATGAGTGAAAGACTGGAAATAATACTATCCCAAACCAAGGCAGTGATGGGAGGTCAATGACAACTTCCCTTGAAGATCAGGAGCCGCAAAGCACTGCCAGGAACTTCAGAACTAATGTACTGCATACAAATTAACCCGGATTCAAAGGAGTACTGTAATTCCATAAAGAAAAAGCCTTGAAAGGTAAAAATATAAAGCTTTTTCTCAACAAGAATCAAGGAAACTTAGACAATTGCAATGTAAAAGACATAGATAGTGAAATTTTATATGTTAAATGTTTTTAAAGGTCTTTTCTGTTAAAACAGAAGTTTATACATTGCAAAACCTCTATATACTCTAAAAATGTGAACTGGCAAGGATAACATGACTGTTTTACCATCAGACGTTACCTGAAGGATAGTATTGTCTTGAAATTAACAAAGAAATGAAAGACTTTTATTTTAATTCTATGTTTATTTTCTTTCTTGTCTGCAAACAAGGTTGGTAAAGCTTTATAGGTTTAAGCAAATTTAAGAATCAGTCCTTAGCAGAGGCAATTACATTTAAATTCAGCATGATGTTTTAAAGCTTTCTAAAAATAACTGTTAATTAGATGGTTTACATATTTTGTATATATGTAATTTGCTCACTATTGTTGCTGTATCATTAAGTAAGATTGACAAATTTAACATAATCACATACAGCCTATAACTAATTGGGGTATTAAACTCTTTAGAAACAACAGGAATGAACTTAATAAAAACAATTATAAAAGGGATAATAAACTCAACAAAGACACTTCTCTAAACAATCCTTAAGGGAAACTAGTCATTGAAACTGTTACTAATGTAAACAAAATGCTGACATAACAAACTGTATACTCTATATATAAAATGATGTTTGAACACAAAGGATAAAACACAAATATTACTATACACAAATATAAACTATAAGTCTACAAAAGAAATGATAATCACAAAATAATATGGTTTCAATCAAGTACACACCCTTTTGGTCCTACTTTTAATAGGCTCAAACACATGGGTAGTAATAACTTTTTTAACTTTAACTGTGGTTAAAAGCTTAGATACTTATGTAAACTGTCAAAATACTCTATAACCAAAACTGAGAGCAGTATATACCCTCTCAAAAAAACCCACAAATATTTCAAAACCAAAAAAAAAATACTCACTCTTGTGTAACAACTTGTAACAGTTATATCATGCTTCAGAGTACACACCTCATTAAGGAGCAAGCAGTGTATGCCAGGTATGTTTAGTGTTACTGGGAACAAAGTAAAGTTCCTAGTTAATATCTCCCTGTACCAGTATTACAACAGATTTCCTAGATGGTATACAAACAACAAACCAAATATAAAGTATAATACAACAAAAAGAAAGGGAGATATGTGGGCAGGCACTGAGGTAGGTGAAAATAGTTTGGAAGCCATCCTGAACAAATGCATGTTATCTAAGAACAAACTATTTTCTCTACACAAACAATTAAATTATTACAAATACAAATATAACTCAAGGCCACACACAAATAATATACAACTGATATATAGCTAGGCATTCATATAGTTGATGCATGGAATGTTAATGGGTTAGGTGATAGAAAAAGTTAAATCTAATTCTACACTTAACTTACCAAGCTAGTTCCAATATCATATTCTTACAGGAAATACACCTAAATAAAGAACAATGGTTAAAAATCAGCTCAAGTAAATGGCAAAGGCAAATCATTTCATCAGGGGGCAGCTCTGCTTCAAAAGGAGCAGCTATTATTATCAAAGAATCCTTTCAAGAGAATATAAACAATAGTAATTATGACACGAAAGGAAGATAATACTTTTTCACAAGCACACATCCGCAAACAAAAAATAATACTCTCTTCTTTAATGTATACTGCCCTTGTTTAAACCAGCAATTCTTTTTATACAAAATTAATAATTTACTCTTAAACTTTCCCAACCATTCTATCATTATAGGGGGGGACTGGAATTGCCTAATTGTCCCACTTAATGACAGCTCTAACAAAAACAAAAAGCAACCAGTCAGGGTCACATCCGTTCTAAATGATCTTATACAAAATCACAACCTTGTCGACCCTTATCTAAATATAGATCATGACAGCTCAATAAACAAATATACTTTGTATTCCCCTCCACATAAAGTATGGTCAAAAATAGATTATTTCCTGATCTCCTCGAACCTCTCTAGGATTTGTCAAAAATATGTAATTAATAAAAGAATAATCTCAGATCACTCCAGAATCACAATTACACTCAACGAAAACTCTCAAACGTCTAAACAGAGTGGTCCCTATAACTGGTACCTAAAGAATAACCTTTTAAATCATAAAGAGTTAATTGAGGAGATAGGTAAACTAAAAAATAATTAGACCAAGATACATCACAAACCCAAATTCCACTTGACTTTCAATGGGTAGCCACCAAAACAGTATTAAGGGGAATCTTAATACAAAAAGTTTCACTGTACAAAAAACAAGAGCAAGAACAGATTAGCTTGCTTGTAATGCAGTACACAAGCATTGAGTTACAACTATAAACCCATTACACACAAGAACTTGAAAGGAAACTACAACAAATCCAAAAAGAACTTTAGTCTTTACAACTACATAAATACACTCTAAATGAGCTAAAACTCATCTATAAATACTCTGAATGGGCCCAACCCCCTTCTAAGGTACTAGCAAACATGATAAATATAAAGAAAACTCTCCACAATATCCCAGAAATACACTATAAAGATAGAAAACTATACAACAATAAAGATGTAATTAACTCATTCTGCGACATATATAACAATATTTATAACCCTGAAAAACAACAATATATGTCTAATTTACAAGGTAATTTTTTAAACAACTTACAATACCCAAACCATGAAGAAGAACAATGTAACTTATTGAACAGTCCCTTATCAACCAGTGAAATAAAAACAGTGATTAGAAAACTAAAGATTAATAAATCCCCAGGTCCAGACAGATTCATGGCAATGTTCTACAAAAAATTTAGCCACATACTTGCTCCAATCTTGTTAAGACTTTACAACTATATTATAAAGTATGAGTTCAGAGATAAACTCTTAAACAATTCAAAGACAAGTTTAATACCAAAACCAAATTCAGACAAATTAAACCCTATGAATTACAGGCCCATTGCCCTCACAAATATTGACATAAAAATTTTGACGTCATTGTTACTGAACAAATTACAAAAAAACCTTGGACAAAATTATTTCCCCAGAACAACGGGGCTTTATGAAAAAAAAGACAATTAAGTAACAATACCTGCACTTTAGACACCTTAATCTCTCTCTTAGGTAAGGATAAATAGCTGCCTCATAAGCATTTGACAATGTAGACCTAGATTTCCTTTTCTCAACAATGTTACACTTTCCCCTTGATACTCAAAAGCTTGCACGGCATGCATGATTAGTGTCAGATGAAATTTTACCAATATGGTGGCCGAGCGATCCATGTACATGCACGTCTGATGTGAGCGAGTGATGTAGCACCAATGCTGCATGTCTCCAGCTCCCCGTATGCAAATCACCCCATTTGCAGGTGAAAACCATGCAAATGAGATAAATCTGCCATCCAGGAAGCAGGAATCAGGGCGTGCAGGACTAGCGTAATATGTAGAAATGTGCTCCGTTAGTACAGTACTGCAAACTACAAAACAGAGCTATGACAGCTCCAAATAAAAACTGCATATCTTTGAAAAAGCATGCCAATGGCCAAGTAGAAGGCCATTGGCATTGCAAATAATGCTAAATGCACAAAATACAACTTTTATGATATGTTCGCCGATCACAGCCATTGAAACATAGGGCGGGAGCGTGCAAATGGGACCCGTGGGGAAATAAGAAAATAAACCTAAAAAAACAGTCTAACTAAAATCAGTATTCCACCATGCAAGTCAATGGCAGGCAAAAGACAACCTGGCCAGTCAGTAGTGGTTGCTAAGGGGGGAGGCACAGTGTGACACATGTAACTATGAATTAGCAGGTAATTCTATGCCAATGAGGGATAGGATAGTGAATCCCGGTTTTCCCCAGCATGTGACGCAGGTCCCAGCAGTGTATGAGTATGAATAGCTGAGTGCAAGACTAGGAGGTAGGTGACATCATGTGTGGGAGTGTCAGGCATACTGTCAGTGGATTAGAGCTCTGTGGCTCGGGGTTGCATCCAGCTTAGCACAGCAAAGCCAGGGGGTATATCTAAACCTGCCTAGCACGTACAACAAAGTGTAAGTGGGTGTGTGTGCTGCACAACGGGTTCTACGGGAAGATAAAGGAAGTGAACCCAGGAAATAGCAGCAGTGTGCACATTGCAGTACACCCATTGCGCGGTGCAACCCCAGGATGAATCAGAAGGGCAATGGGATGGGAAAGCAGCAGTAGGAAGTTAATCAAGGGGTAGTAGGTTCGCTGCCAGATGAAATGTATCAAAACCAGCCAATTACACAGGCAGCAGACCAGCCCAGCCCAGAATGCCACTAAAGTTAATCAAGGGGTAGTAGGTTCGCTGCCAGATGAAATGTATCAAAACCAGCCAATTACACAGGCAGCAGACCAGCCCAGCCCAGAATGCCACTATAAACTATGCAAACACCTACCCCTCCAGTTTTTCTCATGCCCTACACCACCAGTTTAAAAAAGCAGGGAACTTTTAACACTCACAACAGCAAAATGTTAGGGGCTACAATAGCTATCATACAACTTGTGGGAGAGGCTGAGTGTGGCGAGGATGGGAATGCTGCCGGCCAACCAACAGTGAGGAGATGGAGAAGAGTGTACAGACCCAGGATAACCTACCAAGGGCTACATGAGCTGGAGATAGTGGAGTGCTATAGGGTGGACAGGGACCTCCTACAGCAGATAGTTGAGCTGTGCCGGCCATGCCTGACACACAGAACTAACAGTGGGGAACCCATCCCGGTGGAAATAAAGGCATGTGTAGGCCTAGGAATACTAGCTACAGGTACCTTCCAAAGGCCAACTGGGGTTATGATGGGGATCTCACAGGCATCAGCATCCAGGGTACTCCACCAGTTCCTAGATGCCATGGCAGCACATGTTGATGAGCACATATATTTCCCCCACAGCCGTGAGGAGTTGGCCACCAGTATGCATCTCTTCGACCAAATAACAGAATACCCTGAGGTAGTGGGTGCAATAGACTGCATGCACATATACATCAAAGCACCACCCGGTGAGCAGGGTAGGGTCTACATCAACTGCAAAGGCTTCCCTCCATCAACTGCAGGTCATGTGTGATGCCCAGGGCATAATACTGAACATGTGTGCTGGCTGCCCTGGAAGTTATCATGATTCCCACATCTGGCATCTGATGCAGCTGTACCAGAAATTTGCCAATGGGGACATCCCACATGGTCACCTAGTAGGGAATGTTGGATACGCACTGGAGCCGTGGCTGATGACACCCATCAGAAATGCACACACACTCGAACAAGAACTCCATAATGAGGCACACGCACAAACAAGAATCATAATAGAGTGTGTGTTTGGGATGCTCAAGTCACAGTTCTGGTGCCTGGACACATCCAGTGGAGCCTTGCAGTACCCACCAACTACATGGGCCCAAATCATTCTTGTATGTGCCATACTACACAATATGATCCTGTGGAAACAGCTGCAGCAGGAGCAGCAAGGGGCAGGGCCATATAGCCCCCCCACCAATGCCAAGGCCTGCACAGGCACAGAGTGACTCGGAGGAGGAATAACCTGAGCCTGCCCCAGTAGGCAGAAGGAGGCTTGCCCAGTATGCCCTGGCCCTGGCAAAGAGGCAATGCATAACACATACACTGATCCAGGAGGGACCCAGGGAATAGCACCTGTTTCTGACTCTCGCATACAGTAAAAGGGATGCCAAACAGTACACTACCTGTGCCTAACCATGCGTAGGCAGTGTACTATGTGCATCCAGCATAGGCAGCCCTGCAGCACCACCCGCAATACTGGGGCACCCACAAGATAAGGAACTCACACATGACAGTCAGGAGGGGGGGTGTCACATACCCAACAACGGTCATAGCCAGCAGGACAAGTGTAGACAAACACAAACAAATGCCATACTATGGCCTCTGAATGAAGGGTGTGGGTAACCCCCACCCAGACCTACAAGGGCAGACTACAGCAAGCCAGATAGTGGGATGTCAGTTTATGAAGTCAGAAACTAATGTGTATGCAATCAAAAGATAAGAAAGTTAGTATACCGGTATGGCGTAGCCAGAACGATGGGTAAGACTACTGACTGAAATGGACTACAGGACATACCAGTACAGTCCTAGCAAATGTGTAAAACTGTCAGGTGCGACCCCCCACCCTACATAGAAATACAGTAACAATCAGATGTGTCCTCCAATCCTGTGTAGAAACATAGAAATAGTCAAGTGTACCCCCCACTATGCAGACATGTTGCAACAGTCAATGCCAAATGATCGGTGGATACCCTGCAGACACAGCATGCTACCTGTCAGTGTACAACACAAAGGTCAACTGTGCATTACAAAACCAGACATGCTCCATACATGCATAACAGACGGCCTTACTGGGCATGCTCACACACTTAGAGAAATGAAGGCAATGTCAGTCGAGAAATGAAGGCAATGTCAGTCATCCACATACTGAAAGGTCATACTGGGCATGTTTACACACTTAAAGACATGAAGGCCATGTATGCAAACACCAGTGGACCAGACATATCCAGCAGTTGCAATAGTTACTGCAGACACATGTCAGTATGCAACACTCATGCCTTGCACACACAGTTGACAAGAGTGCAGGCATATATGTAAGGACAACACACCATAATATGTCAAAGGTAGATGGATATAGATGTATGGAAGAGGGTGACCATGACAAAGAGTCATCAATGCCTGCCCCACTGAGCACACAGTCAAAGTACCCCAAACACATCAGTTGCAGATGTCACACACTGCAGTTACTAGCGACCAGTAGCTGTCAGCACCACAGCCTTTGTGGTTCACATGCCAGCTGCGCAACATGGCTGTACAAGGACCTAGTCAACTAGTTTCCCTAGACATGCACCTGTGACATATGACCCCATGTGTGGCTGCCTGTGGCGTCTCCCCTACATGAATGGTGTATGGGTCATGTACACACTGGCCATCCCATAGCAGTACGCTGACAAGCCTGCTGAGGTTATCCAATGTGAAATACACCTTTGGGAGAGTTGTAGGCCAGTAATCTCTGTGGTGAGTCCCATAACTGCATACTACTGTAGTGTGATAGATTAGTTAGGTAGAAGTTCTAACCCCAGACATGGCAACTGTGTGTCTGAGTGTGTGTCACTGTTCATGTGTGTGTCTGTCTCTCACTGACTGTGTAGAGAGCAATGCTTTTATGTTACTCACACCCCTTACATTTCATATACCCAACTTTGGCAAGGCTGCCGATGTCACCCACCTACAAATACTCCCCTGGGAAAGCTGTAGCCCAGTAATCTGTTGTAGTGTGATAATGTAGTTAGGTAGGAGGTCAAACCCCAGATGTGGCAATTTTGTGTGTGTGTGTGTGTGTGTGTGTGTGTGTGTGTGAGTGTGTGTGTGTGTGTGTGTGTGTGTGTATATGTGTGCATGTCTGTCTATCACTGACTGTGTAGAGAGCAATGCTTTTTAGGCTGCTCACACCCCTTACAAGTCAAATACTCTCCTTTGGCAAGGCTGATGATGTCACACAACTTGAAATACATCTCTGGGACAATCATAGCCCAATAATCTCCATAGCAAGTCCTGTAACATCATATGGCCATAGTGTGATTAAGGAGTTCGTTGGGAGTTCTAGGTTCTGACCTGCCAACTGTGTGTGTATGCGTGCATGTCTGACTGTGTAAAGAGCAATGTTTTAGGTTACTCACACCCCTTAGATTTCACATACCCAACTTTGGCAAGGCTGCTGATGTCACCCACCTAGAAATACTCCCCTAGGAAAGCTGTAACCCAGTAATCTCCGTAGCCCACGCTGTAACTGCGTACTGCTGTAGTGTGATAATGCAGTTAGGTTGGATGTCAAACCTCAGTCATGGCAACTGTGAGTGTCTGAGTCTGTGTATGCTTATGTGTGCATGTCTATCTGTCACTGACTGTGCAGAGAGCAATGCTTTTTAGGCTGCTCACACCCCTTACAAGTCGAATACCTCCTTTGGCAAGGCTGCTGATGTCACACAACTTGAAATACACCTCTGGGACAATCGTAGCCCAGTAATCTCCATATCACATCATGTAACATGATATGGCCATAGTGTGATTAAGGAGTTAGTTGGGAGCATTAGCCCCCGACCTGCCAACTGTGTGTGTATGCATGCATGGCTGACTGTGTAGAGGGTTACTCACACCCCTTACATTTCCCATACCCAACTTTGGAAAGGCTGCCGATGTCACGCACCTAGACATACACCTCTGGAAAGGTTGTAGACCACTAATCACCATAGCATGTCCTGTAACTTTGTTCTGCTGTATTGTGAATTAGACGTGTGGTTGGATTCCATCCCCACACATGGCAGTTGTGGATGTACTGTGTTTGTCACTGTCTGTGTAGGGAGCAATGCATTTTAGGCTAGTCTCTTGCAGTCATTTCAAAGCCCCACTTTAGCAATCCTGCTGATGTCAGTCAGTGTGTAATACACTTTTGGGCAAGGACTACTCCAGTAATATCCATGGCACATACTATAACTCCGTAGTACTGTAGTGTAATACACTAGTTAGGAAGGGGTTCTACTCCCAAACATGACAGGTGTGTGTGTGTGTGTGTGTGTGTGTGTGTGTATGTGTGTGTGTGTGTGTGTGTGTGTGTGTGTGTGTGTGTGTGTGTGTGTATGTGTGTGTGTGTTTGCAACCCATATCCTGTGTAGAGGTGGCTGTGACACCTGTGGCCAATGTGGAGCGGGTTTTGCATATTTCTTATATGGTGGCCATATTATATATCACAATGTCCACTGTACAGGGATAACACATGTAATATGGCTGAGAGGCCAGGGTGCAGAGCCATACCCAGACATGTGACATCAAGGCCAGGCAATCACAGTTAGCAATCCCAGTATTACCCAGACCTCACTCTCACCTCATGTGCCATACACACACACACATGCCTAGGTAACAGCCAATATGTGAGTAGTACACTGCATTTTGGCCACTGTTAATAACTACTGAGTGACAGCGGTGGGCCACAGAGGGCATGACACCCAATCCATCTGTCTAATATGCACATATGTGCAGATAATGCACCTCTCCCATGTTCTCCAATGGACAACTGCACCACCTGTGGTGCCATCACATGTGACTCACAACAGACATACCATGCCTGACAACATGCCCGTATGGACAGATGCCACTGACACCAAGGAATGCTGATAGCATGCACACCATGTAAAAGCAGGGTAAAGCTGCTGGCCATTACCAGATCCTGCCACAGGTGGGCAGGACTGGCACATCTGATGATAATCTGTGTTCACAACATGGGCTGGACACCCCAGGTACAGTTCCACATGTCACTGCTCATGCATGTGGAAGGTGTGCACATCCCAGATGCCATCCATGTCATAGATGAAGGAACACAGACATGGCAAGCGATGCACAGCATTGGCCACACACAGTAGTCACCCAGGTGACCAGATAGGGGATACAATACCTGCCTGTGTGGGCAAATGCAGACACTGCATCCCTGAGCCACAATGCAGATCACCATCATGTGGATGATGCCAAGGTACACCCATCGCCTAGCTGTGGACAGCCATCTGGTGCAGTTGAACACCACACACCTGTGTAGACATGCACACATGCATATCAGTAGTGGCATCCTGTGTGTTTGTGTGTGTTGCATGCTGCAGATGTTCACATCCACACTTCCTACAACCCCCATGGGCATACTGCAGCATGCTGTCTGATGTCAGACACCTTCCCATACCCTTTGCCTGTACAGCCCCCGTATGACCTGTGTGGTGCATGGGATACTGGCATAGTGATGTGATTTGCCTATCCCACAGCTGATGAGTTGTACACCTGGCCCTGCCACATGTGTCAAAGTTTGTGTGTCCTTGTGAGAGTGTGGCTGCGTTGACGCTGGCACCTGTTCATGCCAACAGGCATGTGCATGTCACCTACTGTACAGCTACTGTATCCCTGTTGCAAATGTCACTCACCATCACATATATGTTCTGAGTGCTCCACAACAGGTAACCCATGTGGTGCATCCAATAATTGCAGTGAACTGGGCTAGCACTACATAGTTGTCAGGGGTTTGATACCCTGTGCTGCTAGGTGTGTGACACAACCATGCTTCAGGTTTACCCTCCCACCCCTCCCTGACATGTATTAGCCTCTGTCTGCATCCCCCACCCCCTCTCAGGTGGACGCGGAGACCTACACCTGCTTTGCTTAGGCAGCAACATGTGTAATGCAAGTAATGCTCATGATCAGCTGATGGCTTCTGCATGAATCACAGCCATCCCCTAGCTGATTGCATGTGAAACAGCTGTGGTAACATCCCCATTGCCTATTGTATGGAAACACACTCCAATACCCAGGAACATCATGGTTGTGTTTGCCCTTTTCACCCCCTGTGAGCAGGAACTAGATCTGTTGTGTGCCAAACAGCATCCCAGATGGATTACGGTGTACCTCTAACAACATATACTGTGGAAACAGTGCAACAAATTTGAGGTGGATGTGCCTGACCTGACTACAGACCGTAAGTGCCACTATACTGCATTTGGAGTAATGTTGCTTTCACAGTGTTTGTGTGGATATGGCTGATGCACATGTCTCAATACCTGCCATGTCAGTTCCATGTTGATGGGGAATCTCCATCTGCAGGGTCATCTGCAGCCTGGGCAGTGTTGTGTCCATGGTTGCATGTGTCACCCAAGGAGCATCTAGCTGTTGACTGCTGAAGGTAGTGTGAGGATTGCAGTCAGTAGATGGAGAAAGCTCTGGTAGTCAAAGATGTCATATCCCTCAAAGGACATATGTTGCAACAACCCAGTAACAACAGTAAATGTATGGGGTCATCACAGCAACATGTCAATATTGGCCCTGTGTATGTGCTCCCAGCCACACCTCTGTCAACCTTTGTACATATGTCATGCATGAAGAGGTGCATATGTGTTGTACACCATACTTTGTGGCATCATATCTGAGAACAAGCCACTGATATATTTGATTGCTACACATGTTATGTACAGTAGGGGTTACATTACATTACATTACCTGCACATTCTGAGAATGTTCGTACAGTACCGAGGTCTGTGTACCTATGGTGAATGTCAACAGTGTGTGTAGTGTTGATATGATGACATTGTTCTAGTTACCCTACTATCACATGTTACATTCTGCCCCACTGTATGGTACTGTAGAGGCATACATGTTTGTAGGCCATAAACACATGTTTCCCATACCACAGACAGCCACCAGACCAAACTGTGTAGCAGGCCAATATATGTAGGGCATTCTGTGAGTGGCACATATGAGGATGCTGTCAAACACATAGTCCATATACTGTAATACCATGTTAGCTATCCATATGTGGCTGTGGCTGTCTTCACATTGGTTGTGGAAATGCACTGTCACACAGGTGTATCCTACCCTGTGCTGTGACATGCCTGTGGAGCCTGCTTTATATGCAGGTACATGTGCATTCCCCCTTGAGAGGTGTAGGCCAGTGGTGAGCTAGTCTGCCTGCAGCCTGCACAGTGCATTGTGACATGCCTAACAGCTGAGTGTACCTACCCAGTGGGATGTCATGTGCAGATACTAGCCAGATGTCCTGCTGCTGGACCTCCACTAACAGTCATGTATGTCAGACAGGGCAGTGGGATGCAGTGCAGATGTATGTCAATACCTATTGTGTAGTATGTGGCCATGGTGCCCCTGTACCAGCGGTCATACTGTTGCAGGCCAGGCAGGGGTGTGTGAATGTATGACCTATGGTGGACATTATATACCAGTCGCTATGTGTTATACCCACCTACATGGCCATCCACATCCATATTGTCAGGCATTGTACACATATGTAGCACTAAGGGCTTATGTGTATACCTCTGGACTGTACAGACTGTGTCAGACCCCCACATATATTGGCCATTATCTCTGCTGCAGTCCACAGCAGCATTACATGCTAGCAGAGGTACTGTACACTGATGTCCTTTGGATGTCGTTCACTAACCAATGGCACACATGTTATGAGCAGATGTGACCTGCCACACACACACCATATCTGTGAAGACAATCCCAATGGCAGTAGCAATAGCCTACTAGTATACCTACTAGAGATACCTGACATCCCCTGCAACTACGACATTGGGAACATACGGGCTGGGGTAGGCCTACACTTCATGTCCAAGAACTATGGTGGGAATATATGTACATATACATATCCAGATAGCCATATATACGATTACACATGTGTACTACATCCATTTTACACTGTCATTGCAACCACTCA
>NC_056741.1:1463788387-1463833387 GCF_019279795.1 Protopterus annectens | reverse complement strand
ATCCCCCATTACCAGATTGTACATGTCTGTGGATGCTCTGCATGTAGCACGTGACCTGGTACACACCTTATCCTACAGATGGCGTCATGTGTGCAATGACAGCCACACAGTTAAGTAGCACTACATACCCGGGTTGGGGTCTAGCCAAATCAGGATGTGTGTGTATGTGGATGGGTTGACATAACGGTACAAATTACACCTGTACCAGCAGGCCACTAGTCACATTTGCATGGACAGTAACTGTTATGCATACCAGTGGCATATGTGCAACTGTACACCACATATGTCACGGCCATGGCATCACCACACTGACATACCCCTGTGGAATATGACTGCGGACCATCCTCCTGCTGTATGCCTACAGCACAAATGGATGACCATATGGGGATATCAGTTGGTGTTACCAACAGCTGAGATGCATCATAGCTGCATGGCTACACTACCTAACATGTATGCAGTACACATTACCCCTGACTACATTCTACACTGTAGTACATTGTGGCACTCTATCACAGTCACAGTGTGCAACAGAACCATGTTAGCCTGCCCCTGCATCGATGTTATGGATGACAGGGATGTGGCACAGGTATCATGATATGCACAGAGTGTATGAATGTCATTATAGCTGCATGGCTACACTACCTGACGTATGCAGTACACATTACCTCTGACTACATTTTACACTGCAGTACATTGCAGCACTCTATCACAGTCATGGTGTACATCAGAACCATGTTAGCCTGTCCCTGCATCGATGTTATGGATGATAGGGAAGTGGCACAGGTATCATCATATGTACAGGGTGTGTTGCAGGTGTGCCAAAGGCTGAGGGTGGTCCAAACATGTGTCACTATGTGTTTGGGTGAAGGGTGTGTTCCTTGATTGGGGTGTGGTGATGTGGTTGCATAGTGAGTGGGCATGCATACACACAGTTCCACTATGTGACTGCCCTATACAGATAATGTTGGATAGCTGCAGACCACACATGGCAGGGTGTGCAGTTCAGTGCATCCGGCCATGGACATGCTGACTGTGCCTGCCAGGGGTTAGATGGGCACATGCAGGTAGAGACCTTGAGGTGCAACTCTCCCCTGATGATGACATATGTCCGCTGGTACCATGACCCACCTGGGCCTGGCCAGGGCCATGTGCACGTGGCCTGCTGTGGTGTGGTGTGGACAGCAGCCCCTGTGGTGTGCTGGGGCTGGTACTGCCACTACAGGAGCTGCTGTGCATCCTGGCATGTCCACATTGATTGCCAGCTGATGTTGTCTCTAGCCTACCTCCACATAGCCATCTCACCACTCCCACCACACGTTCGAGCACAGACATACCATGGTCGAGGAGGCCAACCATCTCACCCCACTGTCTATCCATGACCTTGGTGTATTCACAGATGGTAACAGTGAGTTAATGGAGGTTGCCACAGCTGTGAAAGCAGACCTCGTCAGCTTCAGGACCTGTCTGGAGTGCATTTCCATACTTGCCTGTGCCTCCATTATATCCTGAAACATGCTCCTGGTGGTACCAGTTGTGGCACCTATGCCAGGTGCAGGATGACTTGCAGTCCTCCCACGAGCACCATTGTACATCTGCCGATGTGGTTGCCTTCCGGACATCCGGTTATGCCTACTGTGACCCGACACAGTTGGCATGGAAGCCACACTTTCCTGGTCATTGCCACCAAGTGCCAACTGTCTCTCTGCTATGGCCACATGTGATGAGGTTTGTAGGGGCACTGTAATGTGGGCAAGCTTGGGGTGGCTAGGAGGGTGATGACACATGGTACAGTGTCAGCCTCTGACAACCTCACCTGTGCCTCATCTGTACCTTCATCATCATTGGTGTCTATAGGGACAACTACCTCAGTATGCATGCAAGAGGGACCCTGACCCACCTTGCCACCTGTGGGGGAAACAAATACACATGTTAAGATCTGTACAGCAGTGCATAACAGTACACACACTCACACAGACTCACACTGATAGCTACCTTACTACCTCACCTTTCCTGAGTTTGCAGACAGTCTCACAGTTAGTTACATATGTTCCCCTTCCTTCATGGCACTTGCTAATATACACGCATCACTGCAGCCCATTAACATATCATCCTCTCCATGCCTACACATGTGGTTACCACACTGGACTTGTTACTCCATCGCCTCCCTAACTTGGGTGGAGTAGGTTGTACATGGCATCACTGCTGTCACCCTTTATTACCTTGTGTATGGGCAGTAATGGTGTACGAGGCCCCTATATAGTTGGGGTTGCTACATTCACTACATATGTCACACACCAGAGCTTCATACTACAGTCTTCCTCAGTCCATGACACATCTGCTGCACAATCGAACTATCATGCGGACAACATTATACCTGGATACACTCACTGATGTGTTGTGTTAATTCTCCATTGCATTTGTAGTGCTGCATATGTGGGTAGCCGATTACCTATCTGCTGCTGGCAATATGATGTGTATACCTGGTATTTACTGCACCTCCTAATGTATGCTCCATGCTACAGACCTTGTTATGCTATCAGTTGTCCTGTGCTCACATACCTGACAGGATATCCTGGTGTCCCATGTCTCACTCCATGTACAGTACAATGTACAGTACAATCCCAAGGAGAAGTACCGCCATGTGGTCAATCCCACTATCACCTGTGCACACATGGACACACACACACACACACACACACACACACACACACACACACACACACACACCTGACATGCATCGTCCACATTCCACTAGATTGCACTTACAAACACAATCGAGTCTCACACACACACACACACACACACACACACACACACACACACACACACACATACACTGCACTCCTACATGTGGAGTTGCACAACATTTGTACACACAGTCCTCCCATTAGCCTTCTGTCAACATGCATTACATACGGAGCTCAACAGCATGCAGTACAACTATAGTGACATCATGCTAGCGGCAGTATACATGTGTGTGAGGCATGTGCTTTGTTGGTAGGCGATGGCCCCTCCCTATGTTAACACTGCAACCATGCACAAAGTGTTACTGTGGACCTGTTCCGCACCTGCCTTGTACAGTACACCATACCTTGCAGATGTAGAAACCATTAATGCATCTGTAGTACTGTGTCGGTTATGTCAGCTCCAATGCTCACAGCCCCTGCATGTTGTAGCTACACATACCTGGGATGATGTGTGAACAGCTATCAGTTGTGGATGCCTGATGTCTGTGTTACAGATCACAACATCAGTAGTGCATGTATGACCAGTACATGACTATTACACTGACAACCAGTGGACCTTACCATGGCTGTGAGGGGTGCCCTACACATGTCAAGACCTCTGCATGGTTGCAAGGTCTCCTCATGTGCACATCCCTTGGAGTGCACACACTGCTGTCATGAGTGCAGTGGGGTCAGGGTTATGTCTGCAACATTTACTTAACCTGATTGTGTGCAGCTGCAGTCATAGTGGTGTTGAGTCACACATGTCCCTACTGTAGGCCTTGTATCCTTCCACATGTCACATCCCTATGGACACATTGATAGGATGTTAGTTATCTTGCATGTGTCTGTTGTACCCTTCCGATACCCCAGCATGGTCTGTACTGTGATGCAGTGCATTTCTCAGCAACAAAATGTGAACGTGTACAGCATGCAGTATGGGTATGTGTGTTAGACTTGTGCATGGGTGATAGCCCTTAGCTATTACTTGCCCAGTTTATCATCATGCATGAACACGAACCATACTCACCAGTTAGGGGCTGCTGCCATGGTGGTATCCTGAAGTGACCTACATAGGAGTGTGAGAAAGCTGATGTCAGTAGCCACAGCTGTGGCATTCATAACAGGTGAGTGCAGCATTATGTTACATCAACAGTAGAATTACACAATATTGCAGCTTATACATAACAGTTTATGACTCCTACACAGCAGCAGACTATGTATATGACAACTCAGTTTTGCATGATGTACCTGTACAGATGCAGATGCATACACATGAGTGGTGTACTGATGTGCTCTGGGGTCTTTCCTGCATGCTCCTCAGCTGGTGCGTCATTGGCACCCACCTTCAAGATGTGCCCTGCCAGGTGTTGATGTTGTGGGCAGACAGGTGCCACTAGGCTGCTGAGAAGCTCCTCCACATGAGTGAAGAGTGGATGGGTGGTTACTCCCCTTGTTGCGAGGTGGTCCCCCTTTACGGCAGCTGCACACCGATGTACATGGTGAAGCAGGTCGGTGCAATGATGCCAGACCAGCTCATAGCTGCGGTTATGCAGTCTGACATCATTGACCCTGTGGACTAGCTTGTTCCACAGGGCGGTCCTCTCCTGCTGGCTGTGGGCTGTCCGGCCAAAAAGAAGTATGCAGTGCTGTACCAGGTGGTCGATGATGATAGCCGTTTCAGTAACAATGTATGTGAGAAGGTGACTATGTGACATGATTCCTGGAGGACATAAGGATGGAAACAGGTCTAAGCCACACATACAGCAGGGTTACCATAGTTCTTAATATACATATATGTCTCCCCCTACCATATCAGCTACAACAACAAGTTCACAGACTGCAATTGTTATGCCAGCTGCTTGCCTACCATTGGGACATATGTTGTGTTGTACCAAGCTTTGTGCTATGTGTATGTGCCACACTTTGTGCTATGTGTTTGTAGCCATGCCCCCTGTGAGGACACTTATCTTTGCTGGCCTTTTACAGACTATTTCACCTGCATGCCATTGTCAGTGCCCCTATATATATGTGTATAAATATACATCTATGTACATATATGTGTAGATATATGTTGCATGTTGTGGATATACCTATGTCTATATGAGTGTCTGTATCTGTACACATACACATCACATTACATATCACCCAGATATGTGGAGTGCGTACAGACATCCGGTCTGCATTCTGTAACCTTCTTTCATTCACAGCTGCACTGTTCTGCCTTGCTGCAACACAGACAGGTGCCACATGTGAACACAGCCTAAAATGTGGGTGGTAACTATGGTGTGAGAGTGCTGATATGACTATTACACACCTATGGCATTTGTGCATGCTACATTACACATTCACATGACTGTCCTGCAAGTGGTGTGCTCTGACACCCATGTGTTTAGCATGATGGCAGTATATCCACCAACAGCTCTTGTCCACATTAACATAACATACACAGATATTATGGCTGACATCTTTGTCATTCATTACTGATCTGCACAGTTGGTAGGTATGTCCCACTGCTTACAGGGATGACAGTATTGTCCAGAGCAGTTGTTCAGCGGGACATCATTACAGTGACAACTACAGATGGCACATATCAAACATTCTACATCATGAATCCTAATAATCTATACCACATACTACATTAAATTACATACAGTTATGTTTTACATGCCTTTTAGTGTTTGGACAGGTGTGACGCCTTCCTGGTTGTGGCCTGTAGTTATTTGTTCCCCACTGTGTGAGTTCCATTTTATATGTTTGTTTTTGTTTTCCTTTTCTTTTCTTTTTTTTTTTCTCTCTCTCTCTCTCTCTCTCTCTCTCCAGTAGAGCGAATGAGTTGGTTTGAATGGATTTCAGCATGGCTTTTGTAGGTGATGCATATGATCAGGTGATGGGCTCTGCACCAATCAGTGTGCAACAGTTGCTGACTGCATGCAGCCTGCTCTGTAGTGATTCTGTTAACCATTGTCATGGCAACCCAGTACTATAAATTGCTTACTCATGTGGGCGTTATCCCTTCGCCTTTCCAGTATGGAGGACATCCTTCCTGTATGTGGGCAGCAGTGTTACAGATGGCAGGTTGCAGTACCTTTTACAGTGGGGCTTGCAGACACAGGACAACTACACAATCCTAAGAAGTTCTAGACCTACAGACAGAGTGAGTAGTGTTGTTATGTGCTTTGTATATTGCTGGACTTGCAATGTTTTCGTGTACATAGTAGTTTAGTATGGAATGCAGTCTGTCTGCATAGCTCTCAACAGTGGGCCTATCCACATGATGGCCAGTGGATTGTCTGTTTGCTTTTGCCTGTGCACCACACAGGGCTTGTCCTAGATATATCCCCAGCAATCTGTCTGTTGCATGCTATCAGTACATGGCTACTTCCAGTTGTGTTCCTGATGTGTTATTCCTGCATAAGGGTATGTTGTAATGAATCCTGTAACACCAGCAATGTGCAGGGTGTGTACCAGCAATATTACAAGTATGGCCCTATGTTCCTGCCTCTGTCCTCCACATATATGGCTAACTTTGTGTTGCTGTGATATGGTTAGGGGTTGTTCGGCATTGGCCTATCATAATATACTGCTAGCATTCCTGCTATCATCCCAGTCATATCGTGGACTCCCATGACATTTGTTGGTCAGGGTCCATACATGTGACAAATACATAGACATTATTAAAGTAATAAATGTCCCCCTAGGCCTTGACTACGGGGTGTGACTGGCAGCTGCTGAACTACATCTGTTATTGTTTATTGTTACCTATCTTGATGACAAATCTTTTGTTCACAGTTGTATGAATTGATGGGCCTGGCCTGGACAGCATTGTATTTTATATATCCGCACTGCTGTTATCTACTTTTCAGTGTGGGCCTTGCATTCCTCACTGATTAAATAAGTGCAGATCTATATGCTGTCGGTAATGGCATACATTACTGCAAAATACACCATTAAAGGTTGTCTGTGTATACATATCTGTGTGTCATCTCATGTCCTTTGAATAGTGAGTGAGCTATGTGTAATTCAGTACTCCTGTGCAAGTGTAAATGTCATTTCATAGGTTATACTGCAAAACGATGTTATACTGATTTCACATGGAAAATAGAATGTGCTGTAGTGGAACTTGAACGGAGAATGCATGCATGGTAGGCAGATGCTCTGACCACTACACTTTTGCAGTTCTGCATAATTTGCATATTTCTACCTTAATGTCATACCCATGCTCCCTTTCCCCCGCCCCTGAGCTTCACGCACATAGCATCCATCCATTCTGCAGTTGCTAGCCCTGCCATACCACACATCCACACATTTCTGTCTCTGCACGTCTTGGTACTCCTCCATATTACTGTCTCGATGCAACCTTCTGCAGGATCTTCATCCGTTTAGTCCACGTACATTTGAGCCTTCCATTCATCCACCTCTGATACTGGTGGAAGCATCATTGTGACCCATAAAGTCTGGTGCATCCTGACAGGGAAGGACCTGTTGTTGTGTCACGAGTACACTTTGCTGGTCTACACTGTTTCGCCCACTGGTAGCATCCTGCCAGGTTTTGAGAAGCAGCAGTTTGTGCAAACACCAGACCAGCCTCATCTCCCACTTCCAGGGATGAAACACGCCCCCACACCATGCCCCATTTTCCATTCCTCTCTTCAGTATTATACAAGACTACTGTTCTCACAGTATGTGTGGATAGGCACTGTTTAATGATACCTCATAGACTACCCGGAATACTGTGACTGAGCACTGTGCACATGTTTGCTGGTATTAATGTACATACTTACATACATTTCTGGCACAGTCAGTCTACACTATAGGAAATGTATGTAAGTATGTATGTATGTATGTATGTACATACTTACATACATTTCCTATACTGTTGACTGACTGTGCCAGATGATATGTTTGTGATAACAGCAGCTGATTGTATATCTGCCATGCCTTCATGGTAACTCACTTAGACTATAGTGTGTAGGGGGGGGGACCTGGGAGTGCTGATTATGTTGTTACTGGCCACAGTGTAGGCTGTGGGCTATGGCATGCCTAAGGCACTGTGGGGGAAGTATTGGTGGGTATGCACTGGTGTACACTAGGCTCAGACTTGCTGACCTCCGGTTACAGCATCTTACACTGGGTTGGCCTCCACATTGTTTAACCAGTGTGGCCATTGCTTACCGCCACACAAACATGCGTACTCCCACTTGCTGCCACATACCCCTGCGCTACTTCATGTACATGTCGTTATTTTACATGCTTAAGTCAGGTGTACATGTCAGGTATGACTGTTCACGAAGGTCAGTGTAAGGTTAAGTGGGATTCCAGTTTAGCATTTCTGGATAGGTTACACTCAGGTATTCAAGTTAGGTTTGGTTATGCCATACCTGTGTTGTAGAGTAGATGTAAATAGTGGAGGTGTAGCCAGGTAGGTGGAGGTGGTGACATTTTAACTATATAGTAGGCCGTTCGACTGACTGGTGCAGGTTTGCTGGGTGTTGGGATATGTATGCAAGGCAGGAAAGGAGGTGTCAGTGTCAGTAGTTGGTGTAGGGGTATGGAGTGTTGGAGGGTGGTGGACTTTGTCAGGTGGTGAGCAGGTGGTGTTCCAAGTGTGCTTGGGTTTTCCCTTCATGTGTTATTTACATGTGTAGTCTGGGACAGCTGTGGTAGTACACCTAGGTTGGGGGTTCCAGATTCTGCCAATATAGTTGTGTGGAGGGTGTCACCTACTTGTGACTGTGAACATTACTACGAATGCAACAGGGGTCAATAGGTAAGTGGTGTTATTGGGCCACACAGAGGGGCTGATAGTAGGGGACATGTCCAGTGATGTGCAGGAAGGCTGACGTGAAGGTCCACAGATGGCCATTTCTTCTACAGTGACAGCTGTGTATATTCCCTGCATTTGGGAGTAGGTCTGGGCACTCACACCCCTGGGTGGGGGTGGGGACAGCAATAATACATTGTGATGCCAATTAGTTTGGCTTACATGCCTACAGTGGGGTGTTGTGACCATGTGTTCTTTGGTGTCATTTAGTGAGTTTGCAATGACACATCTGGTTATTCCACCCATTGCCCTGTAAACTAGACATTGCTGCTGTGGGACTCGCACCAGGCATGGCTGCTCATTAGGTGTAGGGTCTGCCTAATGTACACTATTGCTTACATCCCTGGGGCAATCCACATAGAACTGCTCCAGCCAACACCTGCACGGCAAGACCCATAATTACATACCTATAGTTCTCCACCTGCACTTCCTCTTTGGCACTCTTCCTTACTCCGGGTGCAGGTCAGATCTGGCCACACCAGTACACACTGCCCACTCCCCACTTCTCGGGACCCATCAGATATGTTGTCTCGCTCCATGGATCATCAGGCTTCCCCAACCTTGTAGTCATATATGCCCTGCCATTAGACATCTGTGTAATGGCTGGAAACCTGAAAAGCATAGAATTTTTGGGTTGTCCCACAACGGACATTCTTGTCTTTGTTTTAAGATTAGACTTGGTGGGTCTCTCCCACTGGTAGTATCCTGCCTGTAATCTGGGAAGCAGTGGTTTGTTTACTTTTATTGTGTGTTTGTATGTTTCACCTGTCTAGCTGGGAGGGGGGTTTGATGCTACGTGTTACACGTTTGTTGATTGGACCCCTCACCCCCATTGGCAAGCCCTGTGAACATATGCAATTTTAACTGCTGTATCATATCCTAACTATATATATGTGTATATTCACACACACACACACACACACACACACACACACACACACACACACACACACACACACATATATATATATATATATATATATATATATATATATATATATATCTAATGACATATGGATGTATGGCTGTCTGCATATGTATATATCTATATGTGGGTATTTATATATATGTCTGTCTATATTTGTATACATTTGTACTACAGAGATGGAGAGGTATATCTCCATATAGTTATGGGTATATATACACACACATTCCTCTACATATTTACATCTACATCTGGTTAAACCATTCTTTGCTATGTAAAACAGACTGTGCTGCAGTGGGACTCGTAGCAGGAGTGACTGATCTTTGAGTGGTGGCTCTGTCCAATGAACACTATTGCTTACATCTCTGGGGCAGTCCGAATAGACCCAATCCAGCAAACACCTGCACACCTAGACCCATAATTACATACCCAGAGTCCCCCCACCCGCACCACCTCTACAGCACTTATCCTTACTCTGGGTGCAGGTCGGGTCTAAACACACCACTACACACTGCCCACTCTCCACTTCACGGCACCCATCTCGTACGTTGTCTCAACCCATGGGTCATCACCCTTTCCCACCCTTGTAGTCCGGGTGCGTACATGCCCCACCTTTTTAGGTCATCACATGGGCTTCCTCCTATAACAAGACAATTTTGGGGTGTCCCGCAAGGGATGCTCCTGTCTCTGTTCCAAGATTAGACTTCTCGGGTCCACTGTCCCCCCCGATTGTATCCTACCTGTGGTCTGGGGGGCAGTGGATTGTTTACATTGTTTGTGGGTTTATTTGTATGTTTCCCCTGTCTGGCTGGGAGGGGGAGTTCATGCTATGTGTTACACGTTTGTTGCTTTGGCCCCTCACCTCCTTTGGTATGGCCTGTAAACATATGCCATTCTAAAGTGCTGTATCTCATCATAGTTATATATATATATCTGTGTATATCTACACACACGCACACACACACATATGTGTATATATATATATATATATATATATATATATATATATATATATATATCTAACGACATGTGGATGTATGGGTGTCTGCATGTGTATATATGTTTATGTATATATGCATGTATACATTTGTACTACAGAGAGGGGGAGGTATATATCTGTATAGTTATGGGTATTTATACAAACACATATACCTCTAAGTATTTAGCTACATATCCTGTAATGTTGACTGGTATTGCTGGATACTGTGTTTCGTGTGCATACCAGCCAAACTTGTGTGCCACGTATGCTTTGCGATACCTACAACTAAATCCGTTAGTGTACACAGAGTCACACGTGACATCTATTGTTAGTACCAGGAATACATTCGCCCCATGCGGGACAACGTACACATTGGGTATTCAACCTTCGTCTACACCCAGGGTTACATAAGTACCCCTGGCTATGTGCATGGTCTATGGCGTGTGCCACCTCTAGGATACTTGGGTCAGAACATCATGTGGGATGGGTCCCGAGGGGGGTGGGGGGGCAATGTGTGGTGGTGTGGTAGCTACGGGCCAGTAACCAGGGTTAGGGATGGTGGCTGCATGGGTGCTGTGGGTGTGGGGAAGCAGAACTATGGGTTATGCAAGTATGGGTTGGGGATGGCCTGGGTTGGATGGGCCTGTACTACTCGGCTCACCTAGTGGGTGGGGGAGAGGGGTATGTGATGTTGACATGTGACACATAACAGAGGTCTAATTTAATTCCCTAGTTTAATGACAGACATACAATACTATGAGCTTGGTAGTGTATTGCAGGGCGGACATGTTTGGCTGGGCGGGGGGTGTGCAAATTCGTACGTGGCATATATTGTTTGGGGCCTCTCAGGCCCATTGACGGTGCATGTGGACATATATGTTTCTGTTCATTTACCATTGGTATCTACATATGCCCGGCCATATATACCTCTATGGGTATATATATTTGCCTACATATTTCTAACTATGTTGGAATATACCTAAGGAGACATATATCTGCATACATATATCACTTGATGTGTATATGTGGACATATAGATGTTGACATATATATTGTAGTTGTCAGCATTTGCATGCATATCTGTTCATATATATATATATATATATATATATATATATATATATATATATCTATATATATATATATATATATATATATATGTATATATCTCTGGATATTTATATATGTGACTACATCTATAGATATGTTGTATCCGTTTAGATAGTGATATATTTGCACACACATGCCCATCTAACTGTAGGTATACATTCTCTGTACTGTTGCATGACTGGGCAAGGGTTATGTTTCTGACAACCTGCATATCTGGCATGGCTTAGTGGTAAATCGTTTCGTGTATGGTGTGCATGGTCCTGGGTTTTGGACTTGCAGAAGCTGTTTGTTTTGTTGCTAGGAAGAACACCAGTTGTTGGATACGGTGTGCTTAAGGCACTTTCAAGCAGTTGTAAGTGGGTTTGCCCAGAGGTAAGAACTGCTGACTTTCAGTCACAGTGTCTTACACCCAGTTAGCTTCTCCTTTGCTTAATCTGTGTCACCCCACAAACGCACTTGCACATGCTTACTGGTGCTTACATATGCTTACTACTGCTTATCTATGCTTACGCCTGCTTACTGATGACTTATTCATTATGTTACTGATTCTTCACATGTGCATTTAATGCAGTACTCTAGTTCAAATTTAAATGTCATTTAGTAGGTTATACAACAATAAAATGTAAATAAATGTTCATATACAGATTTCACATGGGAAATGGTATGTGCTGCAGTTGGACTCGAACTGGGAATTCCTACACGTTAGGCAGATTCGCTGACCACTACACTATTGCTGTGCTGCTTCATTTGCATATATCTTCCTTGTTATCCTCTTCAGCCTTTTAAACTGCTTTAACCATAGCTATGTGATGGGCACACCTGCGCACCTACGGTTAGCTGTACTCGGAGTTGTAAAAATAAATAAAGGGGTTACTTCTTTTTATTTTTATGTCCTGCTGCTGTTGTACACATGGGGGACTGTTGGTGGGGATATGCTGACACCTATGAGCAGTCTCACTCATTTATTTACACTTTCTGCTGTTCTACTTTGCAGGGGCATGTTTATTCTGAGAGCTCTGTTCTCAGATACGCCCCCTGCACTCGTACACTTTCCATGTAGGATTAGGAGTTCAGGCAGTGCACCTTCATTAATATGCATGGTGCACTACCGTCCTCCTCCTAAACTGATGCTTCTGTGCAGAACTAGACTAGTCCTGCATGGAAGATGAGTAAATCCGGGGGTTTAACTTTCCCCCATTTTTTATAACAGCCATTAAAATGATTTACAATAATGCTACCACTACGCTATGCATTAACAAGATATACTCCCAACCCATCAAAATCACAAATTGTACTCACCAAGGTTGCCCATTGTCTCCTTTCCTTTTTAACATATATTTAGAACCGCTATTACTCCATATTACCCAAAACACATATCGGCATTTCCCAAAGGTTTATAACACAATAGTAAACTACTCAGCTTTCGCTGATGACCTAAACTTATACTTCGAACTCCCAACACAGACTTACCAAAAATACTTTCCTCAATGAATTCTCCAGAATAGCAAATTACAACATGAACCCCCAAAAATCCTCCATATTCCCTCTTAACCCTATAAATCATAATGCATCTTATTTCCCTTTAGTTGATATACTTTTAACATACACACTAAAATACCTAGGCATACACTTTTCTTACACCTACAAAGAATTGCATAAATCAAATCTCTTAAAAACTTAGGATAAAATTAAGCAGGACCTCTCAAGATGGGAAAACATAAATCTATCTCTTCTGTCTAAATCTGCCATTATTAAAATGAATATTCTTTCTAAAATGATATAAAATATTCTTCCTAAAATCCTGTTTCAGCTAAATTCTATCAGTCTCAAAATGCCAAAAAAATTATTCACATCAATGGAAAAGGCCCTCTCCAAAATCCTATGGCACCCTAAAACAACAAAAATAAGCTACCAAAATCTTACAATACCAAAAATAAAAGGAGGGTTGGGGCTCCCAGATTTTAATCTGTCCTATCTTATCATAAAAGCAAACCGGTTGATTCAAATATCAGAATATGATAGCACTAAAGAGATCTGGTACCCAATATGGGTTAAAATATGGGCAAACTTATTATACTACCTAAATATAAATACCAAAGCTACTCCTTTTCTTCATCCCAAACAAAACATTTTTACCAAATTGTACCCAATAATTAAAAATGAAGTTATAGTTTTCCAATCTCTGTTTTCATCCATCAATCTGCAGAACTCACTAATATTGCTATAACCTATACATATGAACCTGAATATTAAGTTAAACAAAAAAAATTGTAGATCTCAAACCATTCCCATTAATTAAAGACTTGACAGTATGGCATATCTTACAACACAAGGAAGAAACACATGAAAACTTAAGAACAGAATTAAAGATACCAGGCAGTTATAACTATATTTTTCATCAAATGATATCACTAGTAAAGCTAAAATACTCAAACCACAAAATAGAGATGCAAAATTTAGAAAATACCCAAAACAAAATCAAAGCACTAGTGGCTAAAGAAAAAAATGATTCCAAAATCCTATAAATTAAAACACAAATCTGCACTGCTTTACTCATGATACTGGGAAAGAATAAATAATACCCTCACAATAGCACAAAAACAAGAAGCTATCAACAATACCTTAAAACTTGCACCTTTCAAAAACTTAATATACACACAAATGATGATTAACAACAATGCATACTATACCCCAGTTGTCCTCAAAAAATTTGGTTACAAAAAAGCTCAATGTGCCCTTTCTGCTCTAGTGAAGATGTGGATATTCTCCACATCTACTGGAGCTGCAAGAACATCTTCAAGCTCTGGTGTTCCCTAAGTGTGCAACTTGAAAAAAACTGGATACGCAAAAAACACCTTCTACTGGGAAACAATGATTATGCACATAATTCCTAGTTCAATTAATGGAATTCACAAGCATATCTTAGTTAAAGTATGCACCCTACTTAAATTTTATATAGCTAAGAATTGACAAAAATATCTCATGGAACAATTTTAAAGACATGGCAGTTAAGTATATCATCTCCCACAAACTAGCTACTAAAAGCATAACAAAAGAACATACTTTCAAACATATAGGAATTCTCTTCTAGACACAATTTAGACAAGCAAACAGACTACATAAAATTAAATGAAAATCAGCTGGCAGTTCAAAAAAACCTTTACGTTTCTAAACACAAGTTGTGTATCATTTAAACATAAAACATGCTTCTAGGATAACAACAAACGGATGGCATCCAACATTGTAAATAGTGTAAATATGTATTCAGTTTAGAGTTTTTTCACAATTCCTTTTAGTAAAGGTATCCTGCCTAAACAAACTATGCACTCAACTTTGTATCAAAACCTCGTTCCCTTGTAACCCTTAGTTATGATGTAATCATGTCAGATATTAGTCTTTAATTTCTAGCAAGTGTCTAAATGATTCTTTGTAAATAAGTGTTTACCGTTACTCATTTGTGTTTACATGCTGTATGTCTGTTTTATTTTTTGTTTTTGAAAAACAAAAGCAATAAAAAGTAATTGAAAAAAAAATCTCCCTCATATGCACCACATTTACAGAGTACTTCAGGTGGTATATAGGGACTACCCTTAAGTGAGACAAATCCTTAGGGTAGGTTTTCTTTGGTATCCCCATTCCCTGGTACTCTTGTTCCTCATTTAATACTGCAACCCCCCCTCAAAAAATCACTTTGGTGGTCACAACTGATAATGACTATTTCTTGTCTCAGTTTTCCAGTGTTTGTTGAGTATGTTTATAAAGAAATAGCTGGGTATTTAAAAGCTATACAGAATAGATACCAGTGACCTCAAGTACAATATATGTGTTTATGTTACAAATAGGACTGTGCCAAGTCACTACATAACATCATGGAAGACAGTCCCACAGACAGGTTATTTTACACCAGTACCATTTGTAACACTGGCAGTCATTGTTACTGATAACTGTTCTTTCTATATTCACTGTTGCACAACCGCAAGGAGTTCTAGAGTCAACAAAGCTTGGTATGTCAAGATATTTTGATTTTGTAAAAGCATACACTACAGCAATTTTAGCAGACCAGTTTTAATGTCCATTAACAATGCTACTAACTGACTACTCACCCTTATTCTAACCCCCCCCAGCTAGATAGCATACTTATCTCCATCAGTACTACCATAACCATAAGGTTCCTGCATAACTAGCATCAAATGAGCCAAATATCTAATATTAACCACTGCACCTTTGTCCTTTCCCATCTATGCCTAACTCAGCTATGGCATGCTCTGCCTATGGAATTAACCTAAGTGAAGTTTCTCAGTTCCAGCTCATGTTCGATCTACTTCGTCATGTTCAGTCCACTGTGTAAGGTGTAAACCTCACTTATGTTGTATTAACTAAACTTAGTGTTGGAGCTTTTCTTCCTGGGCCTCTGCCAAAAAGGGGTACTGACCAGTTTATACAATCTCAGTAAATAAGTTTAAATAAATAAATAGATTTTGATTTGTCTTTCAATACTCATGCTTAATACTTTTTGTTAACTTGCAGTTAGTCAAAAGAATAAGCAATTTCAAGCAGCTGGTAGTGATGTAATAGTTTTGGAAAGAAATAGTGGTCCTCAAGGTAATAATGTGCACCCAGTGCACCTCTCATGAAATTAATTTAAACTGTATTCCCCCCATAGTTCACAGATTTTTTGCTCAAGAATTCAGTACAAAATCAATATTAATGAGGGGACAAATGGATAAAATTAGAAACAATTTTTTAAGTATCACTCTAATTCACTTAATACGACAACAAGCTTTGTACCGGTATGAATTCTGTAAACAAGCAGGTTTACAGGTTAGTACTAGGCTAATTACCCTTGTGGGTCATTATAAGCCTAGCCAATAAATCCAGGTGAGAACTAAACTCCTAACCTTGTGTTTATAAGGTAAGCACTTTAACCAGTATGCCAACTCCTTTAAGTATTAAACTCTGTTTGGTATTACTGACTGACTGTAATCCTCAGAGATTACCAAAACAATCATCTTTTTTTCAGGGACACTGTAATAATATAAGGCAAAAATCAGGAAGTCATAAACATTCTGTGAAATTCTGGAATGTTGGACAGTTAGTAGGAATGATTCTGCATAATGGATACAAGGTCGAAAAAATTTAATATTAGACATTATCAAAACAATAAAGCATGATACTGAGGAATATTTTTGAAATTTGTTTATATGCTATTATCACTTAATATTTTCCTTCCTGCTTTAGACTTCAGCAGAAGATTTCTAATCTGCTGAAGGACCTATAGTTTCTATTTCTAAAGTTAGGAAATAATGTGTTCTGACAACTGCCCCTCAGTGATTCAATGTAAAGAACAGCAACTGGCATATCTGTCAAACATCCAGATTTTTGCAGAATGTCTAGACTCATAAAATTTGCGGTTTTATGGCAAATAACTGAGGACTGAAGTCACTAAGTCATGATATACTTTTCAGTTTCAGACGTTATAGCCATCAGAAAATGTATGGTGGCACAAAAGCTTTTATCATAGCAAATTTCTAAGTTTATAAGAGCAATATTTAAAATATGTCCTTATTTTTGAGCCTTTGACCCTTATTGTTGTAGGTTTTGTCCAGATTTCTTGGACTAAGGGGATAAAAGGTATGATAGTCAACATTTATAAAGCATAATAACATTATAGAAGTTAGAAGTATCCTACTTTTGAAATGAAACAGCTTTTGTTGGTGAACGCAGGACTGTCTGTTGGTTGCTGCTCTTTATATTTAAATGACTGTTCCTAGATTTTCACTAACAGAACTGTTAAGACTATTTATTTTTGTGTCCTCTTATAGATATCAGCCAGATTTCAGCAATGCATAGAGCTTTGAAATCATGCTATTACTATGGTAAACACAACATGACAATACACTTGGATATGAATGATACCACAGATCTTTAAGTCTGCTGCCTGTACAATGTTGTCTCATCTCCTTTTACCTTTTACTTGTGCTGAATGGGTGATGAGAGATTAAGAAAATTAAGCATCAAGGGCATTCCTTGGGCTCAAGTCCATCATTTTACACTTAACAGAAACAATGACAATCATCGTAAACAAAGTTAGTATTAAGACTGTTAAAATAAATTGTATTAACCCTTTAAAGCACAGCAGACTTTCCTGAGGACTGCAACAGTGCCTGTTCACACTTTGGAAGCAGCACAGATCCTAAATCATTGATTCTTTTATTTTACAAGTAGCACCTGAATCACAACATGGTCAACTAGTATAAGCAGTATCTTTTTTTTTTTTTTACAAAAATTTCTTTATTGCAGTTTTTTTAGGTTACAACATATAAGACATTTTATAATAAGATACACATACAACATACAACAAAACATAACATTCTATATACAATATATACAAAGAAGTCACTTCAAAAATCCAGTTTTTGTACTAACCACATATTCTGCAGTGATAAGAAGAATAAAACAGTACCATTAGTTGTTTATTACATATACTAGGGAAAGTCAAACTAAAACCTCTTTATATAGGGTATGTGTTTTTTTAATCAACTTATCTATGCAAATATTTATAAAATGACAATGTTAAAAAGGTTCTAAGTATATCCTTATTGATTGTCTTACATATATTGCATATTTCACTTTTCAATTTAATATTGTTACCTCTTGAGAATGAACTCTAATAAGTATCCCCAATACTCTTGGTAATATTTACATTTCTTAGTAACATATAGTAGCTTGTGGGAGGCAATGTATTTGATTGCTACATTTCTAAAGCCTTCCCATGTGAGTGGGGTTGCAATAGTCCAATTCTTTGTAATATAGAATTTGACTAGAGAACATATGGTGTTGAGGACATGCTGTAAGACTCTGGGAAGATTATTCATATGTATGTGCAGTATAACTGTTTCCCAGAATAAAGAACTTTTTTTGGTAGCCCATTTTCTCTAGTCTGGCCCTTAGTGAACACCATAAGTTATGAACTTTATTACATTCCCACATAACATGTAGAATGTCTGCTGGTTGTTTCTTGCAGTGAGGACATTCAGGTGAGTATTTCTTATTAAATTTACTAATTTTTTGAGGGGTAAAGTATGCATTATTGTTAATCATAAGTTGAATGTAGAATAACTTTTTGAACTGGTTGAATTTGAGCATATTTTCAATGGCATCTTTTTTATTTTATTCAGTAATTTGTGGGTTTTTCTTCTGCCAGCATGAGGAGAATAAATTACAATTCTGATGTTTTATATCATTTATAAGTTTATAGACTCTAGAGAATGTTTTCCCCTTGGTGGTTAGATTTTTTAGAATTAACTGGGACAAACTAGTATCTTGTTTATCAAAATTTTCATTATGAAATTTAGTGTTTACAAGGTATTTGAGTGAGTTCATAATCATTATATATTTCTTTGAGAGATTTAATTGCTCTCATAATTGTGTAATATCACATTCCTTCCATTTATAAATTTCCCATACTGTAATATCTCTTATTAAGGGATACTCGTGCAAGTTTATCAATTTATTATTTAGTAGCAAATTAGGATTAAGGTGTATAGGTTGCAGCAGAAGGAGGGCATTTAATAATTGTACAGATGAAAAGAGCTTTTGAATAGTTAAAACCATTTGTTTAATAAGTGGATGTAAATTCTTAACATAAACAGAGTTTTGGTTTAAGTTTAAGAATAGGAGAGCCCTAGAATTGCACCCAAGTGTCTTAATTTGTTCATACCAAATTTTAAACCATAAGGAGGACCATACATTTTTGTTTGATTCATAATTTAAGATTTGACATAGTCTATATGCATGGATAATACTGTAATATAATTTAAAATCAGGTAACCCTAACCCACCTTTAGATTTAGGAAGTATACACTTTTCATATTTGATTCTAGTAGATTTAGGATAACAAATAAATCTGGATATACTTCTTTCCATGTCTATAAAAAAATTTTGAGGTATAATTGTGAAGGTAGCGTTCATTTGGAAAAGAATTCTTGGTAGCATGTTCATCTTAACGATACTGCTTTTTGATAACAAAGACATATTGATATTTTTCCATCTGTTCATATCATTTTCAGGAGTATTCCAGGTATGGGTTTAGCTATTTTTAATAATTTCACTAAAATTGGGAGTATATATTACCCCTAAGTATTTTAGTTGATAAGCTATCGTTATTTTGCTCTATGGGAAGTAAAAGTGCATATGTCCTATGGGATTTAGTGGGAAAAGTTAGGATTTGTTTGGATTTAGTTTGTAATTTGAAATCTCTGAGAATTTTTCAATAGCTGTCAGTATTTTAGGAACATATGTTGTGGGGAGTTGTGTGTGTGTGTATATATATATATATATATATATATATATATATATATATATATATATTTAAGTCACAAGCAAATGCCAAATATATAATATTAGTATTTAATACTTTTGGAATGTGTAGAAAAGATTTCTGTGATATATAAAGAAGTAGGGGTTCTAGGTATAAATTAAAGAGGTAAGGAGAAAGTGGACACCCTTGTCTCTTGCCATTTGAAATGGGGCTAGGTTTTGTTTTATTATTGTTAATCTGAATGGAAGTTGAGGCCATCTGATATAAAACCTTAACTTTATTAATACATTTGTTATGAAAACCAAATAAAGGCATAACATTAAATAAAAAGTTTAAATTTACTCTGTCGAAAGCTTTACTAGCATCTGTGGCAATAACATATTTGGGATATTTATCTGTTTTTAGTAATCTGATAGCTGTGTCTAGTAACAGTGTTATCACTTGTTTGCCTATGTACCATAAAACCTAACTGATTATGCAATATAATAGAGGGAAGTATATTTTTCAACCTGTTGGCTAAAATTTGAGCAAAGATTTTAAAGTTAGTATTTATGAGAGTTATTGGTCTATAATTAGTGGGGTCCATCAGGACAGAATTCAGTTTAAGTAGAAGGATGGTCTTAGAATTATTTTTATATAAGTCTGTTATCTCATGATGTATTATATAGTTATATACCTTAAGTAGGATTTTAGAGACCGGTTCTGAAAATATTTTATAAAATTCAGAGGTACATCCGTCAGTAAGTAGTATCTTTCAAATATAAGTTCAAGTTGTTCAGTTAATTAACCTGACCATGGACCATTTAAAATGACCAGAAGGCACAATCAGATAGCTGCCTTTCTTAACCCTGACTTCTTTGATTCTCCCGGTAATCGCACTCCCTTCTGACACACATGTGAATACACACACACACACACACACACACACACACACACACACACACACACACACACACATATACACACACACACACACACACACACACACACACACACACACACACACACACACACACACACGTGCGTGCATAAAACACTTGGTAACTAAATTAGTTCAGACTCCCTTCATATAAGTCTATCAATAAATACCCAGAGCTCTTAATAATACAAATGATGTTGATGCTTTGATACCTTTCTCCATAGCGCTAATCTCAGTTATCTTAGTTACCTGAAAATACAAGAAGCATCCAAACAAAGCAGAAGAACCTGAACGACCATTATTTAGATGGAATAAGGACTTTCTGATTACCTGAGAGATGGTGTCAAATACTAAGCCCATTCGCACCCCCTGCTTCACATAAACTGTTTGATGGAGCATACTATGTATGTTCCTAGGTGCAAGTGAGTCTGTGAAAAAAAAAATGAACGGTACATCCCTTTATGCAATTATCATGCAGAAGGAGCATTGCTTGTGTGAAGTACATACAGGAGACAACAGATCACCATGTCCTAGCCCGGGATCTAGCTGAACAGGTTATAAATTGTATTTCACCATATTATAAGATTTAAATTTAATTGTAAGCAGTATATTTTCATGTAACTGGTTTCACAAATGGTTCTACAATGGGTCTATATTAGGCACAGCTTTTTATGGCAAACCTTGAAGAGGTAATTTCCACATCACTGCACACACAGACAACTTGGTTATTTCTCTTTTACTAAAAATGTATCCATTATTTATGGACATACCATAGACTCCCTCAAGGAATTCCACCAAGGACATAATGGTATCCACATAACTTTAAATTCTCTTTGGATTTCTCAACTTCAGATATTATCCACTTGGATCCTAAGGTTACTAAATATGGTGGAACATGACAGAATTGTTTAGAGGAAACCAGTTGATGCCAAATGTGTCTGCTCAGCGAAGTCTGCCATTGTCAAGTGCAACCATATCACAGAATTTTGCTCCAGTGAGTAAGAAACAGAAGCACACCTGACACAACTGAAGGAAGCCTTCATTGCATAGAGGCATGGTATCACGAGCACTGAAAGGGTTGTAGAAAGAGCAACACAGTTAAAAAAAAAGAGAAAGGACCTTCCATGAATAGTTGCCGCTAGTGACAGAATATCATTCATGAAAAAAAAATTGCAAACCATTAAGAATATTCAACCAGTATTCATTGAGGATAAGTTGAGAAACATATTTTGTGAACTTTTATTGCAATCCGTTAAATAGGCAATAAATCTAACGGATATTATTGCATGAAACTGACTGAAACAAAAAAAAGCACTAACATTATATTAACTTTACAGTTCAGAGGTCTCAGGGTATAGCATCCTTTTATATGCACTTTTAAGAGTGTATTTTTTTTTCCAAATAAAGAGCAAGGAATGTCTAGAGAGATGCCAGATGCACAGAGCAAGGATGAATACCTATAAACACAGGGTTACTTGCAAAAATTACTGACAAGCCAGTGGTAGAACATTCCTAATGTGAACATTTTGTTTCAGGCATGTCATTTATGGTTCTCTGAAGACATTTGTGCATGTCACTGCAAAGAAGAACAATGGCAGTTTAGTTTCTCAATCCAATAGTTAGCAGTTTGAAGCTGTACTTTGGTTTTGTAAAACATTAGTGACTTTTAAGTATGTCACCTCATGAGCAACAGTCAACACATAAGATATACTAAATGGGTATTTGTTATACTGGCAGAACATGATTCTATAATGATTTTACACTCAATTCATATTCCTGACATTCTCAAAAAATGAACAACACTTGAAAATCTCCTGGGGATTCTGTGTTTTATTGGTGAAAAGAAAATGGTTGATAAGCTTGACAGTCTGGAAGACCCTCTTATAAATAAATTTTAGTTTTATGATAAAACTGTATATTCAGTACTTTAGTACCTCATAAATATCTGCGAGGAATTAATAATACTGACATGTTAATTTATTTGCTTTCTTTGGCTTCTGTTAGTTAAAACACAGCCAGTGTAGCATATTAACTATAAACCACATCTCTTTTAATATTAGGGTGTTCAGGCAATCCTTTCTACACAAACCCACATTACCAAGTAGATGTAAATAGACTGTAAGATAATACTTTATATTTTGGCAGTCCCTGAATTTTCATACCACATCACTGTAACCTGGAATTTATTGTCATTCTCATACATGCTTTTATCCAAAATGTCTTTCTTGAGCAGATTAAATGTTAAGACAAACTAAATCTATATTTAACTAATATTCCTGCAAATCTTCAATTATTTCTTATATTTTCTATTCATTTTCAGATGAGCTGATTTCAAATAATTCTGACTGATTTTTCTTTGCTAAATAAACAATATGAATGGAAAACCTTTCATTTTATGGTAAGCTATAATGTAATACTTCAGGCTGTTTTATGCACCCTCCCTGTCCTCCCCGTCTCTCTCACACACACACATGCACACACACACACACACACACACACACACACACACACACACACACACACACACACACACACACACAATGTACAGTGTCTGTCTCTAAGATATAAATGTCATTATCCTTCAGCTATAGTCATACATCTAAGCATCCAAGCTGTTCACTGATTTTTTTCCCCCACCACCATGTACTGTGTCTGGCATCAATAATGTCCCTTAATTAGAAAGTTATCCATGGCTGTGTGTAGGAAAAGGTCTATGTAGATAAGTGCTGTATATTTATGCATTCATTTATTATTTCATGGGACCCTTTTCAGCCACAGCCCTGATACAATGCCAAAATAACAAGTAGGAAATATACTTAGAAATATAAAGTTAAGGGAAAAAAGGGCAATGCAACCATTAAGGCATTTGATAATGTTTATGAGTGACAGTGAATAAGTAAAACCTTATACACTATTTCCAATAAATCTGCTATGTAGAGAATTTAAACGTCACTATAGTCACACAATTGTAGGTAAGCCTGCTAGCTCACAGTGCTGTAAGATGTTGCTATCAGACAGGAATCAGCCTGTGAAAGTAGCATGTCTGTTAAAAAAAAAATCAATAAAAAAATATATATATTAACTAAATAAACTCCTGACAAGAAGGTCCTGTTATAATATCCAAAAGTTTGAGTAACTGTATTGTCAGGCTCTGTATTGTCGGGCTCTGGATTGCATTGCATAAGTGGAAAATCCTTAAGATTCCAAGAGCAGGCTAAGTTATTTCTTACACTTATTTCACTGAATTGCATTTCTGAAATGCTTATAATTGTGCTATACAGTTGATCTATTATATTTTTGCACTGTTATAAAGCTTTTTTTATTGTTTCACTGCATTTATGTACTGTTTTAAACTGTTTTAACATTACTTAACTGTAAACTATTTTTTCATACCGAGAGTTGTATTTTCTGTTTGTGAGTGCTCTATCCTTACTTTTCTGTGCATTTTTGTCTGTTAAAAGCATTCTTGAGTCTGCTCCTTGATCTGTTTAAAACTTTCATTTAGTGGCTACAGCTAGGAACTGTAATTTTTTTCTGTTTAAAACATTCATTTAGTGCTACAGCTAGGAACTGTAATTTTTTCCCATCCACCCACCCTAGTGTTGTGTGTTCTTATAGTTGGTGGCCTTGCAGTTGCCCGCCCATACTTTATATTTGATCTGTGACATTCCTCCCAGTCTAGTGTCATTAGTTCACTCAATCTAATAGAGAACATTTGTGAAGGCCAACCCACTCAGATTCTTAACGTTGAATTAACTTCTGTTCCAGCTTTCTCCATTTCCACTTTACTGGAAAAAAAATTCTAAGCTTGCTTCCCCCCTTTCCTGTGGCAGGTCAGATATGGATTTGCTGTGTCCAGGACTGTTTGTGAGCTCCTAAGCACCCCCCCCCCACACACTTAACTGGGGTTAAACTATTCCTGGTGCCATAAAGTCTGTTTTTCAAAATTTCCCTTGCAACTAGCCAGCTTTTTAGTTTTAGCACTCATCTGTTTCTTTGATCTCAGCACTTGTTCAGAACTCATTGTAAGCACTAAATAAGTTACAAATTACTACAGCACTCAACTTTCCTCACTTGTCTAGAGGAAAACAGTTTTTAGTACTTAATAAATAAGCACCTATTCAGGCATGTCTAAAGGTCAGCTCCTGGTGTTTTCTCCTGTCTACTTGATGAATCTGGGCATCTTGGGACAATGCAGCAATTGCCTCATGTACACAAACAACCCTCTCCTCCTACCACCCAACACTATAAGCTGTGAGAGATGCACTTATATAGCCAAACTGGAAACAAAGCTCTCTTTACTAAAGACTGGCCTAGACAGTCAAGAGGAGAAGGTAAACACTTGCACCACACCACACTCATCACATAGTCCCTCAAAACCTACACCACCAAAACACACACACAGAACCACAAAACACACACCTACATTTGCGGAGGCTCTCAGTACTAATCTGCCCAAACAACAGAGACCTCCAAAACAGAAATGCAAGCAACCTCCACACCCCAACACAACCCAAATGACACATAGTCCACATACTCAGTGTGCCACTCAACTACAGCCCATAAGGCATAATGTACCCAACACTCTAGTCATAGGTGACTCTATAGTCAGGCACACTGATGTTCCACTTACCAGCCTAAACAAGGAAAAAGTTACAGTCAGCTGCCTGTCAGGTGCCAGGATCCGCCACATAACGCATGCACTCAGGTCACTCCACAACAAGTACAAATATGACTATGTCATTGTCCATGTTGGTGTGAATGACCTGAGACGTACCTCCCTGGGCTACATGAAAATAGACATGGAGGAGCTCTCTGATCTTGTAGCCCAGGCCGGCATGACCCTAGCCCTGAGTAGCATCCTGCCATCACCCAGAATGACACCACAGTACAAGGACAAAATGATTGACTTTAACAATTGACTAAGCTTCTGGTGTCATTCTAAGGGAATCCAGTATCTGTCTGCCTGGGATGACATGATCGACAGATCATGCTGCTTTGCCAGAGATGCCCTGCACCTGTCGCCCTTGGGATTCCGGATACTGGCAAAGGCTCTTGCCACCCCTATAGTGCCTTTTTTAGGCAAGGTTCAAATGACAAATTCACCACCGTAACAGGTACAAGCAAGCAAAATCTGAGGGTAATGCTACTCAATGCTAGAAGTCTAAACCTCAAAATGCAATAACTCGAGGCACTCCTTAAAATGGAAAACATTGACATTTGTGCAATGACAGAGACCTGTTTCAAAGCTCCAGAGATCACCCCTGCATTACCAGGCTATGATTCATACCACACCTTTCGGCCACCAAACCCGGACCGAAACACTAAAGGTGGAGGCGTGTCCATATTCATTAAGGATATACACACCTCCAAGCTAGTTGCTCACCATAATGCATCCGAGATTATCCAAGTTCAACTAACTCTGGGCAAAACCGCAATCCAGATTGCAGCTTGCTACAGACACCCCACCATGCCCCAGGATTCACACTCCTCTTTTGTTGAGACACTGGAAAATATTAAGGTACAACCCAACACTCTAATAATGGGTGATTTCAACTACCCTACCATTAACTGGGAAAACTACTCATGTACCAACTCTTTTGCTCAACGTTTTCTGGAAATCATCAATTCCAACACTTTGGATCAACTTATCCACACCCCCACCAGAGGCAGCAATATCCTAGACCTGGTCATCACCAACATGGGTGACCGGTGTTCCACACCAGAGGTCAGCTCCTCGTTGGTCAGATCCGACCACAAGCTAATCACCCTAGACATCCACATCCCGCTCCCACACCCCATTAGGAAAACAACTGTAAAAAATTTCTCCAAAGCCAACTTCACTCTTCTTAAGACAGAAGTGGCAAACTTCATGACACCCATGCAGATGGACAATAGAGGTACGACTGCTGAATCCTACATAAATGCACTTTATAAGCACTTACACGAGTGCATGGATTGTGCTATGCCTAACAGAACCAAGATGCTATCCTCCAAAAAAGGAAGCCAATCTGGTGGTCTTCTGCCATAAACAAACTCTACAACAGAAGAAAGAAACTGTTGCAAAAAGGAGTAAAATCCCATGATTGGAGGAACTCCCTGGTCAGCCTCAGTAAGAAGCTGAGATCCCTCATAAAATCCTCCAAAGCTAGTTATGAAAACAAAATTGCCACTGATTCTAAAGACAACCACAAAGCATTCTATAGCTATGTCAAAATTCTCAATGGCAACACTCAGATCTGCTCTGATTTACAGCACAATGACACTAAATATACAGAACCAACTGATATTGCCAACATCCTGGCAGATAGGTTCAGTGCTAACTTTACCCCCCTCTCACCCACTAAAGGGCTCATCTTTATACCGGAAGAATGCAAAGTTCCTATAATCACGGCTGCACAGGTAAAAACTTCACTCTCCAAAGTCAAGAGCACAGCATCCATGGGACCTGACAACATCCCAGGCTGCCTTCTACATGAACTACAGAATGAACTGGCACCCCTCCTAAGTACCATGTTCAATCATAGCCTCACCTCAGGCTTTGTGCCCATTGAATGGCGCACCACGACAGTTATCCCACTCCACAAAGGGGGGGGGTGCACAACAGACCCCGGGAACTACCGCTCCATTAGCCTGACGTGCCTTGTCTGCAAGGCCATGGAACGTATCATCATGGAACTCATAAACACAGACATTGGAGATCTCCAAACCCTGGACCCCACACAGTTTGGGTTTGTAAAAGGCAGATCATGTCTCCTAAACCTGATCGATTTCTTTGAAGTAATCACCAAAGCCATAGATGAGGGTAAGGTGGTTCACACAGCCTATCTAGATCTCGCCAAGGCGTTCGACACCATCCCCCTACTCTGGAATTATAGATAAACTCACTAAACTAGGTATAAATCCCTATGTCACAAGATGGGTTGCCAACTGGCTTACTGAAAGAAACCACACTGTGAAAGTAGCAGACTCCAAATCAGACTTCAGACCAGTGACAAGTGGAGTACCACAGGGTTCAGTCCTGGGTCTTCTCCTGTTTGGTATCTACTTCTTTGAAGTACAGGCTAACACAGAAGGTCTTTGGCTAACTAAATTTGCAGATAACTGCAAACTAGGAGCCATAATTGAAACTCCTAACTATGTGGACATCCTACAAAAGGGCCTCACTGAGACAGATGCCTGGTGTCAAAGACATGGTCTCAAGCTCAATGCCAAAAAGTGCATTGTCATCCCCTTTGATAAAAATTCTGTACCCATGAACTACCACATAGGTGGTAGTCTACTTAACACTGAAAGTGTGGAAAAAAGTTTTAAGAAAATTGAATAGTCATAAGCGTTTCCTTACTACAGTTTTATTAAAAAACAAAAAAATAAATAACGTTACTTTACTACAGTTTAGTAGCTTCCTCAGAGCTAAAAACACAGAAAAATGACACAGTTTCATATACTGTAGGCGTAATTATTAAAAGCTGACATTTCCCGTTAAAGAATCACTTCCTTAAAAAAAAATTTTTCTTTTTTTTTAAAATATTTTGTATCAAATCATATAAGAATAAAAAAGAAATTTTTAAACAATATAAACGTAGAGATGTATCCTTATCCATATGTTAATAAAAAAAATTGTGAAAAATAATACATATCTGTTATTATAAATAAGCCCTATTTTTTAAATATAAATGTAAATCTAAAAACCAAGTTATATATGTATAATAAAGTGTACACAGGTTAAATGTCAATGCCAAATAAGCCTTATGTAATTAAGTATTTCTATCAGCATTCAAGTTCATAAAATAAGCCTTATATTATTTTACAGGGGGGCTTATATAACTTTTCGTTCTTGTGTGTAGAATAGTGTAGTGCTTATTCTATGAACATTGAACAAGGTAGATAAATGAATCCTTTCTCCCAATACGTAATAAACTTCATCTTTTTATGGTGCCACCACATGTAGTGAATTATGAAATCTATTTGTTTCTGAATGAAAAAGTCTGAGAGCCATTCCTTCAATTAGAGGCCTGAACCATGTCTAAGAGTGAAATTATAAAGTCATTCTCCAAGCTGTCCTTTTAATTCAGGTATGAACAACCAACCATCCTATATTATTCATGGTATTTTTAGGGTGCATTTAATTCAGTTAGTAACAAAGCCCACCCACTGTCATTGTCCATATTAAGTAAAACAAGTAAAAACAATAAAAAAATGCCCACTGTAGAACAGGTTTTGAGAAGTACCTTTAATCTGTGTAAAAATTTATAAATATTTCAAGTGTTATATTTTTACATTTAATAGCAGTACCTAAAAAAATAGTACTTTAGTTAACATTGATAATTATTTTTTTCAGTTTTTTTTTTATTAATTATATAGTTATATACATCTCTGCCTAAAATCGCAAAATTTTTTTTACTCCATATTTATGATCGATCTGGGTTGCTAATCGTAAGAAAAATTTTTTGATGATTTTAATATTACTGATTTTTAACAAAGTCAGTTTTTGAAAAATAGGCTGAGAACAGTTTGGAAAAGATTTTTAAAGAAAAAATGTTTTTTTAATTCAAGATATAAATGTTTTAGCATCCTTTTTCTTTTATTTAGCCTTTTTTTGTATTTTAATAAAACTTTTAGTTGTTTTTCAAGCTATTTTTGACTATTGTTGTTAGTTTGTTTGGGGCCTTTTTGTTTCTTTGGTTTCTAATGGTTTTTTGTGGTTTCTGGAGTGTTTGTCAGTCTGTTGTTTTCCGAAGCTGTTCGACCATTGGTCTTTGTAACTGTTGTTCTTTGCTGGTCCAGTCAGCTCGCATGGGCTGGATGTGTTCAACTCCTTTTCGTCGGTTCTTCGAAAGGCTGGTGGTTGATGCAACTTTGTAGGCTAACTTTCGCGTGGGAGTAATTACTTTGCAGGCTTAACATAACCGACTGGGGAGCATCTGCGCTAACCTGGGGGTTCGGTGGAGTCTGAGCAGGATGCCGTGGAGTAGTCCCTCTACATTTCTGCTAGTTCAGCTGATGCTTTTTGTCATCAGCTGAATAGCAGTGTTACTGTTTCTGAGGGGGACAGTATAACAATTATGCAGCTGGCCTTGACACAACGCATTCCAAACGCATCAGCGGTGAATAACGGACGGAAGGGGCCGGAGTTCCCAGGCAGCAAAGGAGGAAGGCAATTTTTCTTCTGCTATTAGCCAGCGGAAGTAATAAACAAAGGCAGGTCTTTTTTTTCTTTTACAAAAAACACAGGATGGACCGCCTTTTCACTTATTTGCGTGAATGGAAGATGAATGGATTTGGATGTTTTGACTTTTTACAAACTCTTTTTGACATTTGGCATGTTAAAATTAGCTAGCAATTGAGGTAACCTATTTACAACAGTTGACATTCTGAACTTAAAAACTCTAAACTTGAAAACTTTAAAGAGGCCCTCAGGCCTTACAATTTTGTATGCTTTTCTTACATTACTGAAGGGCTTGTCTCACTTTCTAGGTTTAGAGACAATTTTACACCCTGTGAAACTTTTTTTGGCCTCACTTTTCTTACACTGACTTGAGGCAGATGATCCAGAAGCATTGTTGAGAAAATTAGGATGAATGTTCTAAAATTTACAATGAGCAGAAATTTGACAAATTGATGGTTGAAATTAGAAGTATAGATGCAGAGTATAGAAATTGATTTGAGATTTAAATGGAACTGTAAAGGATAGACATGCATATTCTTGAACTAACATGTGCCCAAACTAGCTAATCAGGAAGGCCTGTTATTCTGTAACCCAGGAGGGTGGCACGTAGCTTGAAGGAAAGAGGGCAACTAACCAGGAAGAAGGTGAATCCATAAACAGGTGAAGTACTGAACAAGAAGAATGAGAAAGGAATAGAAATAAGAATAAAAAAAATAAGAAGAGGTGAGGGCACAAACTTTCAATGCTCAAAGTAATGAATAAGAAGAACAGCATTCAAAGGGAAAGAAAAAAATCAAGAGGAGGGGAGGAAAAAAAAGAACAAGTGGAAGAAAGCCCCCCAAATAAAATACTCACAGGAAAAAACTACCTCAACCCGAATTGTCAAGGGACTTTATTATATATAATTTAATTGGTTGGCTTGAGACTTTTAAGGTTGAGCTATATATTTAAATTTTAATTTTGTTCCATTCCAAGAATTTTGTTGCAGTTAAAGTATTTATAATTTTGTTCCATCTAAACATTTTTAATTATTTAAAGCTAGATGGAAACCTTAAATGCTATGTAGAGAGAAAATGGCTTGAAACTTTCAAAAACTACGACCCCCGAAGAAATTGAAGCGTGATTTTTCAATTTTAACCCCTAGATATCAGACACTTGACAAAATTTTTGGGCTAATTGAAAAGTTATTTTAAACATAAACAAATTGCAGGCTGCAGCTACTTTTAAATTTAAAAAGAAGAAGACCAGTTATGAACCCAGAAAAAGGGAGGGGTTTGGTTGTTTTTGGAACAGACAATTGTATATATAAATGTTTGAATCCTAATTCTACACCTTGAATACAATCCTTCTTCTTATAGAGATGTTATTAGCCAAAGAACAAAGGGTTATTTTAGGGAAATGTTCATCAAAAAAGGATGGAAAGGATGATACTTATGATTATATTAACATCATTATGATAGTGACAATTATATAGCCGTCCCAAGTGCAATACCTATCTTGGTGACCCACCAGATGTTTGGTGATGTGATGGTGACCTATCTGTCTCATTGTTGACAGATAAGTCTCTTGTTCATAATAAAATCCTAACTTTTTTGACAAACAAATATATGCATTGACAGTATTTCCAAGCATAAGTAATAATAATATTTCCACGACAGTAGGTATTTTTAACTTTTCATACTGTTTTACTTATTTTGACTAATATACCACATTTGGAGGTTGTTAGAATTAATTACCATTATACAGCTATAGAATGGTTGGTAATGTTACTAAGATTGGTAATATAAATTGAACTTCAATAATAATTTATCCTCTCAATTTCTTTATTCTCTGGGATCTTTTTTTTCATTCAGAAACAAGGATTCCAATTGGGCGAAGGTAGCTATGCCATAGTGGAGAGGAAATTTTAAGGCATAAACCTTTGGAAAATTTGAATTGTTCTACCATATAATTAGGATAGAACATATTTTCACACTAGAGCGGGGCAATGAAGATGAGGCATGTCTCTTTCAAGCAATTTTCATTTTGTTCAAGCACATGAGATTATTTCAGGAATAGATTCATTGGTTCACATCTACATTTGATACTTGATAAATGGTGAATGTGGAAGTGAAATATGAAAAGGATCTCAGGAACTGGCTGACCACCTCGGGGAAGAACAGATCTTCGACATTATCCATCATTATTTTCTCTACATACACCCCACCCATAAGTTAAAGAAAGGAATTGGTTAAAGGCCAACTTGTGAGGGCGGAGGATGTGTGTAGTGAATTGCAAGGATGGATGAGAATTTTACTTGAACAATGACAGTTTCTTTGAGATAGAGGTTCCTCTACCCCTTGAGTGATCCTGGTGATATGAGGGAATTCTGGAGAAGTTAATAATGGAATAACTCTGCCCTTTAACATCTTTAGTATCAATAAGATCCAAGATTTGAGGGCTACAACTGGTACAATAGAAACAGGCTAACACAGTTGGCAGCGACAGAGAACCTAGGACCTGTGTCCTTGTCCTTCTCTTTTACTATTATAATTTGAATTCTAAAAAGATATCAGATATTATTGTGCAGTTGAATTGGTATTTAATATAAATAATCTTAAATGGAGGAATTAGGTGCATGACCCAAAGCCACATTTAAGAGAGAGAGTAACATTAAAGAGCTGTTACAAACCAATGCACCACACTATAAAGCAAAAAAAAACCAAAGGGTGCTTTGGGTGGGTCCTGTAACTGGTGCCATAGAAATCGGTAGTTCTTTTTAGTATGGGACAACAAGGATTTTTTTTAATTACAAAAAAAATTGTGACAAATCGTTGTATATGTGTCTCTGTGTGCTCTGTGTCCTGTGTTCATTGTCATGGAAAGGATGACAGAAAATCTGAGAGGCGATATATCAACATATATACATCAGAAGAAACAAACAAAAAAAGGAATGCTTCTGCCAAACATGTTGAATTTAATCAAGGACATAGTTTTTTTTATGGGGCATTGACAAAAAACAAAATCTATTAGGGGATCTCCCCCCTCTAGAAATTTTAGAATTATACTGGTAACTCAAACTGGATGCCTTTAATATGGATGTTTATTTAAACGGTTAAGTTGTAAAGTTGTAATATAGCCAAAAATGCTTAAATATAACTTGCTCCGCATTGATCATTACTGAAAATTACTTTATTGTATTTTTTACAGGACACATTTGATTATACATGACTGGTGTATATTATATTATATTATACTTATACATTTTTTTACTCCTTTTTACATTTTATTTAAATAGGGGCTTACTTATACAAACATTTTGTTTTTTTTTTTAACATTTTATTAACATGGATAACATAACATCTCTGTCTGTTTTTTTTTAAAAAAAATTTTTTCACCATTAGGATCATCAATTTGGAAAAAAAAAAAAGAACTGTTGTTTGTAAGGAATAAGGAAGTGATGTTTTGTCAGCTGATTTTAATTAGGCTGCCACAGTATATAAAACTGTTTGGCGCCTTTTCTGTGTTTTTAGCTCTGAGGAAGCTGCTACTTGTGTAGTAGCGGCGAGTAAAATTTTTATTATTTTGTATTTTAATAAAACTGCGTTAAGGCACTTGGACGTTCTTGACTATTCAACACTCTTTTTTGTTTTTCCAAAGTTTGTTTAACACTGAAAGTGTGATAAGAGACCTTGGGACACAGGTGGACAGTAGTCTCTCCTTTGATAATCACATCACCAAAGTGGTCAGGAAATCCTTCTACGTGGCACACCTCATCACCAAAGGTTTCTCATCCAGAAAAAAAGAGATCATTGTTCCCCTCTACTCATCACTCATTAGACCCATTATAGAGTACAATGCCCCTTTTGGTATATACCTCACAAGACACCTACAACAACTGGAAAGGCCGCAAAAATACCTCACAAAGAGGATTACTGGCCTCAAACAGATGCCTTACGCAGACACTCTCAAAAAACTCCAGCTTTACTCCGTCACATATCGCCTACTCAGAGGCGATCTCTGCCTAACATACAAAGCTATGTCAAACCCAGAGCTGTTGGACATGCTCCACTTAAAGAAATCCCAATCCCTCCGAGCTACACGCTGTAGGGACCTAAACCTTGTCACCACAATAAACAGAACTTGTTGGAGGGATAGATTCCTGTCCCAGAGACTTCCCATACTCTGGAACAGACTGCCTATCTATGTCAAACAGAGCTCCTCATTAGCACTCTGCAAGAAAAATCTTGATGATTGGATGGGTAATAGGAAATTCACCCCGGGGATCACTTCCATGGTTCTGCTTGACAGGGGCACAGGAAAATAATTTTCTTGGGTGGCGAAAGCCAGGGTACATTTTTGGTTAGGCTTGTATAGGCCCTAGGGCCAATAGCCTAGTACCTACCTATGAACCTCTAAAACTCATGTTGTTCAAAGGAAAGTTACCACATCACTTGACCTTTTCAGTGCCATACACATTTAAGGAATTAAAAAAAACAAGAACTTCCTGGCACCAGTGTGACTCAAAACAAAATACTAATAACACTGAAAAGACAATGAGGACCACGACCAAAAATAAGTTTTTAGAGTAGTTATACCTTTAATAGTCGCTATTCATCACAAATACTTCATCAGAAATACCAATGAACAAATCCACATAATTTAAATAGTCAATTCAATTAACAATAAACCAATCAAAGACATACATCAATAAAACAATTTCCTCAGTAGAAATCTAAAAAAGAACATACCGTGTGGACAATTTATTAGAGCTTCACGAATGACAGTTGTAGACAATGATTTTATGAAAGAAATTCAGTTTATTTCCAATTTGTTTTTGGAAAGGAGGTATCCCATTGACCTTCTAAACAGGTCAGCTCAGGAGGTTATTTTGAAGTGTGAAAAGGATTTTCCTCCTGTTTTATTGAAGGGGTTTGTTAGTAAAAATGTTAGTAGAACTGGTTCATCAAAGGATTATTTCAAATGTAAGGAAGCCCCTAGATTTTGTTTAGATATGAGTGTGGACAATTTTGCTATATGCAAGGTTATTTGTGGCAATTGGAAGGTTATTTTAGCAAATGGGGACATCACAAAAGTATTGTGAACTTCCTCCAGTTTTGTTCTTAAGAAACATTGTAGTATTAAACAACTGTTAAAACATAGTAATAAGAAGTTGGGCCATGATTCCACACAGAAAATGGCAGGTATGTACAAATGCTTTGATTTTAAGGCTTGCAGTTTTGTATATTATATTAGTTATTATTATTATTATTATTGTAATAATTATTATATAATATTATATAATTTTATATAAAATAATAATAACAATACTAATAATAATAATAATATATTAATGTTATTATATATTATTATTTCAGTCACAGGAAGATTAAATTGTGGTACTTCTGGGGTTGTTTACCTTGCATTATGTTCAGTTTTCCCTGCATTTTAAGTAGAAATGACTACAAGAAGTTTGAGAAAAAGAATCACTGAACATTTGTATGCTATTAAAAGTAAAAACCTTAATAATGCATTGCATAAACATTCCATAAATTGTATGGGTTGGAAAAAGTACACTTTCACTATTGTAGAAGTGATTAACCAAGATCCACAGGGTACTAATTATAAGAATTTAGTCGAGAAAATGGAAGCTGAATGGCAGCTACATGTAGCTTCTTATATATCTCCAAGGTTTAAATGACAATGTCAATATTACATTTTTTTTTATTGAATTGGAGGGTGCCTATTAGAAATTAAATGAGCTCTGCAGCTTTTATAAGGCTCATTTTTTTAGATTTCTGCTGAGGAAATAGTTTTATTGATGTATGTCTTTGATTGGTTTAGTGTTAATTGAACTGACTATTTAAATTATGTGGATTCATTCAATGGTGTTTCTGATGAAGTCTTTGTGATGAATAATGACTATCACAGGTTTTACTGCACTAAAAAACTTATTTTGGTCATGGTCCTCAGTGTCTTTCCAGTATTATTACTATTACATTTAAGGAATTAAAGAACTGTTCATGTAGGTTACATCAGCCAGATGTAAAAGGGCATGAACAGATTAGTGGCATTATAGAAAAGTAGTAAAACTGTGGAATAAATTACCTGCAGGAGGAATGAAATCTCATTCAGTGGACTAACTTAAGAAGAGACTTGATAACCATATGGTAGCAGGCAAAAGCAAAGTTCTAGCTAGCCCATGTAACAAACCATGCTCTTCCCAAGTCTGGTGTCCTTCAACTCTTCTGATGTGAGGAGGCAAAAAAAAAAAAGTCAGTCTACCCTGTCTTTCCTGAAGTCTATTATTTAGGGCTGTTTTCCATGATCTTAAGATGAGGAACCAAAAATAGAAAAAAAAGTGTCCTGCTTGAAAGTGTAGACAATTAATTGCTAATTTGTTGTAAGTGGCTTGCTACAGTTATCATACCACTCACAAAATGCCTCAGCCTATTGGCATTCATTTCTAAATCCTGGTACTGTAAAAGAGCCCCATCAGCAACTGCCAATCAAATACCCTAATACCTTGTGCCTGTTCCCTTCAGCCACCCTAGCTGTGCTTCTGGACAAAGACACACATTAGTCACATCTGCATGTAAAGTTTTAATTCCTTGCCTTTGTTGTATGCATGGCATGAACCTAATTTGCTACAGAAAAGGCAGTTGTATCCTTTCTCTTGAAAGGTTTACTAACGTTGACATGTACTAAAATTGACTAAGTTTAGATTTCAGTCCTTGAGACAATCAGGTAGACTGAACCAGAAAATACTTCCTATTTGGACTACTAAAATGCAGTTTTTGTAAAATCCTGTTTAATATCTTGCATACAAGAAACCAGATCTCTCTATGTATGCATGTACATATATATATATATATATATATATATATATATATATATATATATATATATATATATATATATATATACATATATTGAAATACCACAACATCGAATTTCATTTCATTAAGATAAATTCATCAAAACCATACTACATCCTACATCAACAATTCATTTCTTCGACTCCCTTTTCTTCAAACTACATCTCCAAAACTACCAGGACACTGCAGTCAGAGCACCTCCTCAATTTGTAAAGATAATTTAACAAAAAATATAGCTGTTTCAACACTTTTGTGACTCCCCCTGTAAACTTTGTATACCATCTCTGAGGTAGCACTACAGTGGAGTAAGGGTAAATTTCCTGATCACCACTGTACTGCAATCTCCATTTAAAATGTTGAAAAGCGATAATTTTTTTCTTTAATATTGTTTTGAAATGCAGGAACTCCTCTTATGACTGCAGCCTGATCATCCTTAGCTAGCTCCGTGTACCTGACTGATATAGCAATGGTACTAAGACTGTACACACAGTTACGTGTTTTTGAGTAGTACCTCTTAAATTTCACAATGGTTTATGGGAACTTCTTCTAGTTTATAGCTCAATTTTCTCTTTTTGAGTGAGTTAATTTTCTATGTCATGGTCTGTAAGTTAAAGTATTTCTATAAATAAATTCCTCACCATTGACCTGGTAGTCTTGCAGCAATTCAAAGAAATGGATTTTGATGAATTGGTCTTGATGGAATAACATTTGATATTGTGGCATTTCGATATAGTGAAGTAGCCTCATATGTGTATATTTAAGAAAAGCAACTATTTTTTGCAGGCTCATTTACATTTAGGTTATGTTGTCTACTAAATTATTCAACATTTTATATATTCTCTAAATATTTATTTGCTTTAAGTCTAAGAATTAGCAAGGCACTTAATCCAAGGCTTTATAAAGAATTTAATATTAAAAACTGGTATTCTTGCCCTACACAAAAGCCCCATCATGAAAATGTTTACATTATTACTAACGTTGTTGTGGCTTCTGACAACCTTTACTGTTGTAAAATACAGAAACTGCTGTTTTTGATTTATTGACACAGCCTCCATTTTGTAGTGTCCTGCCATTTAGCCTGAGCTGATAAACAGCATATAGGCATTCATGTGAAAGCAAGCAATGTGTCTCTGTCTCATGTTGCAAGCTGTTCTCATTTCCACCATGATGATATTGGTCAGAGTTCCACCAGCTATCTCTCCCTGCTTGAAATGACAGTAGCTCAGTTTTCTTCCTCTTTACTGTAGCAGTAGAAGTAGTTAGACCATTCCATCCTATCCTTCCAATATGGTAGTAGTCCGTCTTCCACATCTTATTTCCACAAATATTGCTATAGTCTTAAGACTATCCATCTACCACCTCAACTGATATCTGTAACTTCATTCTCCTGCTTACATCATGTACCTGTTGGCACTGTGTGAAGTTCTCCATGTAGTGTTACCTTATTGTTTTTGACAAGATGCATAATAATAATAATAATAATAATAATAATAATAATAATAATAATAATAATAATAATACCAGCATTTCTACTGAAAACTGTATACAGGTGCACCGATTCACAGTTATCTGGAGTCTTTTTCAAGCCGTCACATAGTCTTATTCCAGCAGTGACTGGAATACGTTGTTTATTCACTGCCTACATGTAGCTCTCCTCCCAGCATGTGAACACTTTGTTTAATACAGAACAAAACGAATACTAGCAGATGCATTCCATTATGTGTGTTGATTATTTATCCACAGAAATAATCAACCAAATATTGCAGCATATTAACAATAACCATTTTCTCAAAAGCTCTTTTAACTATTTCTCTATGATTATACAATTTAGATAAATAACTGCCTATAAAGAAAAATATCTCATTCTTACTCCTCAGTTGTATACAAAATAGTTCTTCATCACCATCTATGGTATGTACATTTACCATTCTAACATATTAACAGATAAAAACATGACCCCCACATCCTTCTCACATTAAATGATTTTATGCCCTGCTTACTACTTCCGACAAAAAACAGATAGCATATTTCATGTTCTTAAAATTTCAGAACATGAGAAATTGTAAACCACCCCCATGCGTTAGATGCTTGTTTATGTATCTTCTCCCTCATACTTAGTCCAAACCATTTTTGTTCAGAGTGATGTAACTGCCTCATGAGTGTTCATGACATATTAACCCTTTGTATTTTAAAGATTATTTCTCATTTTACTTATTTTAGATGTAATTTCCATTTTTTATCTGTGATCATTCTTACCCAACCCCTTACAAGTATCAGTTGTGTTTCACTTTATTCATCTACCTTTGTGCATTTCTCTTAATCCGAAATATCACATAGTTCTAGTGTAGTAGGCTCTCCTTCTCAAAAATATCGAACTATGCCTTTCTACATTACTTCCACATATTCTCTCATTTTGGCACTCCCAGAACATGAACAATGTCAGCTTTTCCTTTACAAAAGTATCAGCATTTTTCCTCTTCTACCTTCCATGCTATTACGTTCCAGCTCCACCAGTGCAACACCATAATATGTTGGTCCATCTACAGTGTGACCACTTTTGTACAGGTAGATCTCCAAATCGCTTTACTCTCTTTCATGGGAAAGAGCTCATCCCTTTCTATTAACCTCCATCTAATTTAAGGTACGTTCATTATTTGTCCATATTTTATGTTTGCCAAGGTTTATAAAATGTACCACATCTTATATCTTCTAGATTTAACATTTCTGATTACACTTCGGATCCCTAATTTTTTATATTTCAAATCTCCTGTTAATTCCTATCCAAACAACCAGCTTTGCACATCAATTTTTAACCTTTCATCTTCCATAAACTGAAAGAATTTGTGGGCAAAACTTGCTTATTCCTAAAATAAAATAAGCTGTCAGATTGAGACTGCTTTCCCCTAGGTTAAATTAATCACTACCTACCTTTCTCAACTTCTATCATCATCTACCTCAGTTTAACATTTTACCATTTGTTTTAATTTGCTTCCTTATAGCTTCATTAAATAGAGCCTTAAGAAAGTAATCTTTCGTTCCACTTCTGTTCTAGAATATCCTCCAGTAGGTCCGTTCTCATGTTATCCTAGAATGCATCTCCATCAGAACCCTTGAATAGCACTTGTCATACCTTCATTTAACTGATTTTCCTGTTTTCAGTTCCTTCCTCCACCTCTCTTATTTCCTTCCAGTTTCCATCACTGGGTATTCTTATATGTCTACAGTGAAAAGGTGGAAATCAAGGATTCCCAAGCTATTCAGTACTCTCAGGGGATGAAAACTGGGTTTCAGTTTCCACTTCTTTTCCCTTCCCACAAAATTTATCACAAATTACTATATTATCTATATTCATTTGTTCATAGGTAAATACTAGGTAACAACATAAGCAGTCCCAAAACAGTGTAAAAAATAAATGAAGATAAAAATGCTGCACCGATGCCATAAACAGAATGGACAGAACCTTTATTGAACCAATGTAAGTGCTTTTGTTCCAAATACAAAAAGGATCATCATCAGACATAAAATCACTGCAATACACAACTTCCCTACCAAAACATGCATCATAATGCATCCAACCATTTAAAGGGCCATCATCATGAATTAAAATGAAAATAAAACCTACATCAGCACTCAAATTAAATCAGCATTATAAAAACTACTAAATTAAATAAAAAATAAACATAAATATGAATGTGCACCTAATGTTAAGAAGCTGTTCATAAAAACTATTTTTGGTAAATAACTGTACATAATAACATGAAAAACATGAAAAGCAGGCTCCACATTTTTTATGCCACATCTGTTTGTGCCTACTGTACCATTCATTTGATTTGATTTTAGAATAATCTTAAAATTCCTATTGTACTTATAAACAAATTTTGGTTGAAAACCTAGGTTGTTCGTAAGACCAAGAGTTCTAAAGACGGTAGTCCAATGTTTCTCGATCATATTCTGAAGCAATTAGATACCTGTACTTTACTGAAGAACAAACACCTGCATGGGATCATAATCTCTAATAATGTTTTTGGTGTTTCCTGAATTCACAATATTTCCAGATAGATTGTTGTTGCACAAGAGGGGATTGCACTTGAGATACCTATTCTGTATAACATATCCACTTATGTCATCTAACCAGTTCCTAGGATAACCCCTATCAAGGAACAAATTAGTTAACTTTTGAACCTCAATATCAAATACCTCTTCATTTGAAACTAGCCTACTCAGCCTAATCAACTGGCCATTTATTAGATTTCTTTTTTGCCATGTAGGGTGTTTACTGTTGAAATGTAAATAGGCGTTAAAAAAGTATGTTTCCTATATATGTTAGATTCATATTTCAAATCCTGTAGATTTTTATATGTCACATCAAGAAAATCAATATCTGTATCATGAAATTGGTGAGTGAACTCAAGAAAATCAGTGGAATGACTGAGAAAATTAATAAAACTTGTTAATTCCTCAATAGTTCCCTTCCACAGGAAAAACATTTCATTGAGATATCTAAGATAAAGTCCCAGCATAGACACATAAGGAGAGAGGAAAACATAAGTAGTCTCCCAAAACCACAGAACCATATTGGCAAAAATGGGAGCAGAAGCTGCCCCATTGCAACACCCCTATGTTGCTTATAGTACTCCCCTTCAAAATATATGAAATTGTTTCTCAAGACCAACTCCATACATTGATAAACCAAATTGATCTCATTATAAACGTTAGTGCCCTTGCCCATGGCACGAATCAAGACCCATATCAAGGGGATAACTGAAGAAAGGTCTCTGACATTAATAGTAACAAAAATGCTTTTGCCATAAAGGGAGTTCTAGAAATGCTATTCAAAAAATGCCATGAATCTTTCAACATATGTGGTTTGTCATCCAAAAAAGTTTTAAGTTTGATATCCACAAACTTAGCCAAAGGTTCTGTTTTTGACCCCGCAGGTGTCACTATTGGTCACAAGGGAGAATCTACAACTGATCTTTGGATTTTTAGAATGTCAAAAATTCCAGGAATACGAGGTTTGCAAACCTTTAAAATTCCCCTGATATTATTGGATAAATCAAAAGTTAAATATATATCATCCACTATTAAATCAATACCATGGTAATAATGTTCACTTCATTACATGAGGCCTCAATAATAAAATTTCCATTGTGCAAGTAATCAAGCATCTTGGAGGAATATACAAGTCTGTCCATAATAACTACTCCCCTACCCTTGTTGGGTTTAATTATACATATATTTGGGTCATTTGCCAGTTTGCACAAAAGTTCCCTCTCTGCATTGGTGAGGTTACACAATTTGAGCCTCTTATTGTGGGGACACCACTCCCTAATGCTCTGTTCACATCATTGCTCAAATAAATAAACACTAGGAAGTAGTGGTGGACTGAAATTACTTGAACTCTGCAATGATGATGTTCATGTACCAGAATCACTGAGAGGCAAGATACATTTTAAATTCAACTTCCTACTATAAAGCTTTAATTCTGTTATCACATCCACCAAATCAGGTTTGCTTGATGACATAACTATGAATCCTTTCTGAAACAAAGAGCCAAACAGAGGGGAGACTGTAACTGAAGAAAAATTGTAAATCTTACATCCTTGAAACTCATTAATTGATCCAAGCAAACCATCAGTAGTTATGTTCTCCAGGGTGATGTGGGAAAGTAATTCCAATGCTGTCTCCTCTGGTGATTGGTTTTCCAAAACAACTGGTATTGTTTGAACATTGTGGGTGATAGAGGGTACATTTTCTGACCTTTCTTTCCTCTCCTGTATTCTTTTTGACTGCTGTGGAACATTGTTGTTATTACGATCAAAATGTTCTTTCACTCCCCCTCTGTATACATCATTGTCTTTGACTAAACCAGAGTAATCATTTCTCTTAGTGGGCCTTGGATACACATTTTTACTGGTGTAATCTTTTAAATCCCCAAGGATCTTTTTTTCTTTTCTTGCAAAGGCAAGATGAGTTTCTAATGAAGAAGTATTTGATGTTGAGGTCTGAAAGTTAACTAATTTGTTCCTTGATAGGGGTTATCCTAGGAAATGGTTAGATAACATAAGTGGGTATGTTGTAGAATAGGTATCTCAAGTACAATCCTCTGTTGTGCAACAACAATCTATCTGGTAATACTGTGAATTCAGGAAACACCAAAAACATTATTAGAGATTACGATCCCGCTCAGGTGTTTGTTCTTCATTACAGTACAGGCATCTGCCTGCTTCAGAATATGATAAAGAAACATTTGGACTACCATCTTTGGAACTCTTGGTCTTTTGGACAACCAGATTTTCAACCAAAATTTGTTTATAAGAACAATAGGAATTTTAAGATTATTCTAGAATCAAATCATATGAGTGGTACGGCAGGCACAAATGGATGGGGCATGAAAAAATGTGGAGCCTGCTGCCAGTGTAGCTATATTTTGGAGGTCAGTAGTTTTACTGTGCATGGTTTTTCCAATCTAATTACCTTAAAAAGGAAATTTGATTGTAATACTAAGGAGGTAATTTATATATGTTCTTGTGCTTCTTGTCCCGCATATTATACTGGCAAAACTAGAGGTCCTTTGCGGACAAGAATTTATCAACACCTTTTTGCCATCAGAGAGAGAATTTTAGTAGCGCCCTTTATACAAGCTTTCCATTTCATGTAGTGAATTTTAAAAGTTTGAGTTTTTTATTTTGGAAACGGTTAACATTCCAGAAAGAGGAGGAGACTAGGAGACTTTGATTGAAAAAGGGGAATTCTTTTGAACGGTGTTGTTGAATGCCACTGTTTGCCCAGGTTTCAATGACCATACACCGATTAAGCCCATATTAAAATTGAGGGCTGATTCATTATAATAGATGTTTTTAATACATTATTCATTTTATGTCATTATGTTTTCATGCTTTTCATGTTTTTTCATGTTATTATGTACAGTTATTTACCAGGAAGAGTTTTCATGAACAGCTTCTTAACAATAGGTGCACATTCATATTTATGTTTATTTTTGATTTAATTTACCAGTTTTTATAATACTGATTTAATTTTAGAGTGTTGATGTAGATTATATTTTCATTTTGTTAATTTATGATGATGGCCCATTAAATGGTCGTATGTATTATGGTGCCTTTTTTGGTATATATGGAAATTATGTAGTGCTGTGATTTTATGTCTGATGATGATCCATTTTGTGTTTGGAACGAAAGCGCTTACATTGGTTTAATAAAGGTTCTGTCCATTCCGTTTGTGGTATCAGTGCAGCATTGTTATCTTCATAGGTAAGTACTAGGCTAACTGCCCTTGCAACCCATTTTAAGTCAAACAAATCTCCCTTTGGGTGCTTGTATGAACATGTCCAATTTGGTGTTATACAGGAATGCCATCATATTCATGTGTGGGGACAGATACTTATCCAAGGGGGGCATTATATTCAATGGTTGGCCTAATGAAGGCTAAATAAAGGGGGGTAATGCATTCTTGGATCAACGCACAATCTCTTTATTTATAAGCTATGCAAAATAGAAGAACTTTCTTAAAATAATGGGCATGATGGTTGAAAGTTAAGTCACTGTCCACATATGTTCCCAAATCCTGAATAACATGGTCAGACCCTTAGGCCATATTGTCAATGTGGTAGTCCACCAGGGAAAATGACATCATAGAAGCTATCATAATGCACTTTTTTGAAATTTAGTTTCAGTCCATAATTTTGGCAACAGTCATTTATTTGGTACAGACCTTCCTGCAGAATGACTATGTCATTTGGAGATTGAGTGACTACTCCTAGCATGTAGTCATCTGCAAATTTAGATAGCCAGAATCCTTTGTTATTGGCTTTTACTTTAGAGAAGTAGATGCCAAACAGGTGAGATCATAGCACAGGACCCCAGGGAAATTCACTCAAGATTGATCTCTTTGTGGAGGTAATTTCTCTCATTTTAATTTCCTCTGTGTTATCTGTCAGTCAGTTGACAATCCAACAGGCACAATAGGGGTATATTCCCAGTTTATTTAGCTTTTCTACTACACTTTATGTTGGGATTGTGTCAAAATCTTTGGCCAGATCTTTGGCCAGGCTGAGGTTGAACAGTGTTGTTTGGGGAGGGAGTGTCTACATTGTGCTTCTTGCTCTTCAAAATGAATCCAGTCGTATTGCAGGACCCATAAATATATTATTT